>NC_063435.1:28911649-29211649 GCF_020379485.1 Brassica napus | reverse complement strand
AATGCACTACCGTGATTAATGATTTTATCAGACAAACAACTAAGTCCACGACCAACAGCCACCGGCTTTCTCTACCCCGGCAGCGCCGGAGACTACTCCCAGATGTTCGACGGTCTAGAAGAAGACGGAAGTCTAGAGGACATCGGCGTTGGACACGCGTCGTCTACGGCAGCAGCGGAGAAAAAACGGCGGTTGAGTGTAGTGCAAGTGAAAGCGTTAGAAAAGAATTTCGAGATTGATAACAAGTTAGAGCCCGAGAGGAAAGTGAAGCTGGCTCAAGAGCTTGGGCTGCAACCTCGACAAGTGGCGATCTGGTTTCAGAACCGCCGTGCTAGGTGGAAGACAAAGCAGCTCGAACGTGATTACGGCGTTCTTAAGTCAAACTTTGATTCACTCAAACGCAGCCGCGACTCGCTTCAACGTGATAACGATTCTCTTCTTGCAGAGGTATACAACTTAGTATTTTAATATTTTGGCACTTCGGTACGAGAGTATAAACTCGAACGTTTTAGGCACCCACCCACAAACGCATGTTAATATAAGAAACGAACGAATAAGACATTATTATATCATTTAAAATGTACATATACTAAAAAGGATCAACTTAATTGTTTGTTTACATTTGTGTATATATTAGAACTTTTATATTTTAAGGAATCCACAAGTCTTAAGTACTGTAGAATATATAAAAAAAAACTGAATAAAATTTATAGTTTCTAAATGTTGAGAACTTGATAATTATAACTCATAATTTCATGTTTATTGATTAGATTACACGAATGGAAATAAAAATAATAAACTACACTCTACAACAAAATTAACTTATGATTTATTAAATATTGCATTTCCGCAGATTAAAGAGCTGAGAGCAAAACTTGACGTGGAAGGGACATGCGGAAACAATGGTAACGCGGTGACAGAAGAAACCGGCGTTGTAAAACCGGTGGAAACGGTGGCGTTTCAGACGGTGATTGCTAATAACGAAGTCTTAGAGCTAAGCCAGTGTCCTCCACTGCCTGGGGAAGCTCCGGCATCGGAGCTCGCATACGAGATGTTTAGCATTTTCCCACGTACCGAAAGCTTCAGAGAAGATCCAGCCGACAGTAGCGACTCAAGCGCTGTTTTGAACGAAGAATATAGTCCTACGGCGGCGGCGGCGACAGCGGTCGAGATGTCGACGATGGGATGTTTTGGGCAGTTTGTGAAAATGGAAGAGCATGAAGATCTTTTTAGTGGAGAGGAAGCTTGCAAGTTGTTTGCGGATAATGAGCAGTGGTTTTGCTCTGGTCAGTGGAGTTCCTAAAGCTAAAAGACAATGCTGAGAATAAAACTGAAACTATGAACAATGAGGGACGTTTGTGAAAACATTTCTGGAGGGAAAACGTTTTAAACTGAAAATCGCATGCGGTTTCATGCACGTCGGCAGTGTATCCTTGCAGGTTAAGGTTGAAGAGAGAGAGGACAAAAAAAAACTCTGAAATAAAATAATTTAAATAACCAAATTATGTGAAGATGAAATTTTTTTTTTGAAGTTTATATTAATACTTAGAATTATTGCGTCGTTGAATGTAGTGATAAAAAAAGCTTTAAATCCCGAAGGGATCTAGCAATTGCATGCAAATGGTCATTACTTAAGATGGTGAGTCTTGTGACAAGAATTTCGAAAATATGTTTGTTGGGTAATCTATTTGTTGAGTCGTTATATACAACTTTTGATAAATAAAACTGCTTGCTGCAGAAAAGATCTTTAATTGAACTTAGATGGTGAAGTGTTGGTAACAACGTTACAATATTCAAAACCACATAACACAAAAAATGCATAGTATTTTTCATTATTTTGAAAATTTCCGAGTGATAAGAACATGAAAAGCCGAGCCACCTAATTGGATCTCCCTAAATATCCGTGTTTGTTTCTAGCCGTTCCTTTTTCTCCTTTTGTTACTTGCTTTTATAATTTAAAGCATTTTGAGCTTTTTGCTTAGAAATATAAAAAAAAATTATCAATCTTAGAAATATAAAACTTGAATCCTTATTTTAAGAAGAAAAAATTACAGGAATGAAAAAGAAAATTATTATAACGTAATTTAACCTTCTATCGGTCGTTCTAGTATTCACCCAAGAGGCCAAGAGTCATTGTAATAGTATTAAATTCGTGTGGTGGTGTGTATTTTTCATTTATCTATCGGTCGTCTTCGACGTTGTTTTCTGAAATTCATATTTTATCAATTGATAAGATTACAAAATTTGGTGTTTCAAAAAAAAAAGATTAAATTTTTCGTAGTAAAATAATAAAAATACATAATAAATTAAAATTTCAGACAAGACGAAGTGGAGAGATGCACATGGGATGCTGTTCAACCAGTTTCAGAAAATATTTTTTTGTGAGTTTTTAATCTCCATGCGGCGATCCGTATTCTGACCCCGAATCTCAGAACATGTTAGCCGTACACGTGTTAGATCTTCAAGAGATCTTCTCTTATCAAAGGTGTTAGATTTTAGAGAAGGCCAAAAGACTTAAAGCTACTGTGGGCCCCCACACAAAAGATAGTGGACCCCGCAAGACTTTTGCTCTCTCCCTTTCAGACAAAGACAATGGTGGAGAAGCATGTGATGTGGGACCTGCTTTACATCGAGCACGTCACTTTACCGCCGTCGCGTCACCGTTTAAATCACACGTATATCTCGCAGAGTCCTCCCTCTCTTTTTTCATGTTCCTTTGATATAGATTCTTTGCACGGTAATGGTTATATATATGCACGTGTATCATCATATTATTTACTGCCGTTAAAAGATTATTTTGGTCAACAAAAAAAAGTTATTCAAAACTAGCTTGATTACAAAAGTTCTGTGAAACTTTTCGATATGATGTAAAAGAGTAAGGATGCTCTTTCGTTAAAGGAAGCGAAAAAGATGCTGACCAACAAGAATTATAAATCAAAGTTTTTTTTCTAGATTTATAGTTATAGATATTGGCCTAGATATTTCAAAAATCAAAGTTTTTTAACAAACAAATAAAAAACTATGTATGGCGGGGAAATACAAACTATATAACTTAATAGATATTAAGTCTAAATGATGACTATTATAGAAATACTATGAATGAATAAAAAAAATATACTGAAGAATAAAATTATAGGAATGAAAAAGAAAATTATTTTTTATCAATTTTAATGAGAAACAAATTTGTTCTATATTTTTTTAAAATAAAATGAACGAGAAAGAATAAAAAAAATTTATTTCATATGAATAATAAAAAAATTAAAAATAATAAAAAAATGTATTATTCTTTTTCGTTTTTTTGGTCATTAGTTAGATCCATTGTTTTAATTAGCTAAGTTCGGAAAGTATAAAATAAAAGAGTTCCATGATTTATGGTTTATTATTTGTCTCTACCTTTAAGCAACATACTTATCAGTTCAAAATTTTTAATTATCATTTATATAAGAAAATGAATTTAAAAGTGTTCATGTAGGGAGAGATTTGGTAATTTTGATATCAAAATTTTAATTTACTGCAGTCATTTTTATTTTAAAGTAATGTTGAATTCACTTTGAAAATCAGCTCATTTAGTCAAATGGGGGTGTATATTAATAATATAGGATCATTCCCAAAAACATAAAAAATAAAGTTGTTCACGTCGACTTCCACTATCATTCATCTTTTAGCCCAAAATATACGCACTATATACTTAAAACAAATTAAAAGAATTGTGAACGTAACTATAATTGGCTGTCTGTTAATCAATGGATTATATTATAGCCAAAGGAATAAATGATCATTAGCTAACACTTGGGGTGACATGCTCCACTCTGTCTAAACAATTCTCCCACTGAATTAATGACAAACCAACGGCTGAATCACATAAACGTATTTAACTCGCCTTTTAATTTCTTTTGATCAGGAGATAAACGTATGTAATTCAAACGTATAAACAGAAAGGTTTATTGTTTTGATGCTTACTGTATAAAACATGATAATGGTATATATATATATATGTATATTTGATCAAACCGGTATATATATGTATATAATAAAATAATAAATCAATAGATGAAGAGATTCTGATTTTTGGTCGAGAACTTTGTGTAATGCCAACTTGATGCTGCCCAAGTTCCCAACCATGCATGTGCACTTATACCCTTATGATATATGCTGTATCCACATAATTATTTTAATACACATATATATTCGGATATTAATATTCGATGACAGGAAGAAAATTAATATTATACATATGAGAGTGAGATCTAATTTGCGCAAAACGAAACTTCCCGTAAACGATATCTCCTAGTTTTGTTATCTTGAAACCAATTTCTTTAAAATGGTAATCGATTTGTATTTGATCATTTGTCACAAAAGAAAAGATAATTTGGATAATATATAAAACGACAGTGTTTGTTTATCCGAAGCACTATATATTGGTGAATTCAAGATCAAGAACGACAATTATATTTTTTTGCCAAAAACATTGTCCTTGAAGAACATAATGTTGCTTACAAAATTAGCAAATACTCTTGGAGGCCATAACGAGAGGTTAGTTGGGGTCAGCGAAGGAACAAACTCGGCTTGTCATTTCACGAAGCTGGACCCTCGTTTTACTCTCCAGCCAATTTTGACTCTTCCTGTCACGTAAGCAGCAGTAACATCTCCGCCCTTTCCATGTGCTTTGGAGTTAATCAAAAGAAAAAACTGCGACTCCATCCACCGGCTCGGCTCAAATTGCATGTACCAACATGTTTTTCTACCAACAATCCAAATGATTTTAATCAATAGTTTTCCAATCAAAACCTAAAAAAGTTTTTGACCAAAAAAAAAAAAAAAAAAAACCTAAAAAAGTCAATTTGGAATATATGCAGCTGCTATACAAATATCTGAGAGTAGAGAGAATAAAACTTTCTGGTTAGGATTTTAAATACGGTTTTTGATCAATAGAACTGTTCAGTAAATTAATTATCGATCATGACTTAATATTCACCATATCTATCACTGAAATATGCACATTTTTATGTCAGTATCTTACTAATCGATTAGTAACTAACAGGTCGTCATATAAGTTTTACTTTGCAGCTGAATAATCGAGGTCCCAATTCCCATTATAAATTGTTTGGAAACGTTATATGTTATAGTATATATAGCCTTTAACTAACGGTTAGGTTAAGAAATGATACTCTACTAGTAAACTACAAAACACCCTTCTGGTTAGCATATTTATCAACTTACTTAGTTTGCTATGCAAGTTAGACCCTAACTAATTATATATATTCAATGTTCATTTTTCCTATGATCGTTTCTACCACTCGCTTTTCTGAACGTGATTGTGTAATTAGTGTAGCAAACGGAACTAATTGTTTGGTTTCATTGTGTATCTCACCTGTTTTGTACAGCATACTCATTATTATAGGAGCTTTGACCATCAACAACATGGGGTGGTGGCGCAGTTGGCTAGCGCGTAGGTCTCATAGCTACTGAGTGATCCTGAGGTCGAGAGTTCGAGCCTCTCTCACCCCATAACTTTTTTACATTCACTATTTTACTCACTTGGGCTTAATGGGCCACTATAGTTTTCCAAAATACTCACAACTCGGTAATGACTAATGAGCCAAGTTTTCTCCTTTGGGTACGTGAGCCGCGACATGTGTAGAAACCACAAGGTCCATTATTAAACATTGCATTAAGACTTTTTTTTTTTTTTTTTTTTTTGTAAAAAGTATTAAGACTTTTCTTAAAGAGGTATAATGAAGGTTCATCGAATAAATATTGTTTCCCGGATTAAGTTAGTAACAAGATGTTCTGGTCCAAAAGCAAATCACTCATTCCCACGATCACGAAACCGTACGAACTTCTAGAAATTTTGCTTTCGTCAATATTCCAATTTCCCATAAAATCTACGGTCATTCGATTACACTCTCACGTGTGCATGAAATGTAACTGAAGTTTACAGCGCACATTGAGAAAAACAATAATAAGACGTAGTCAAATCCGCACGAGTATGTCTTTGGTTTTACGCGTGACAAACGAGTCCGGGACCTAGTACACCGGACACGGTCACCATCAGATGATACCTAACGGAGCCATGTTAAGTGTTTGTTAAAAGTTAAAACCACAACCGTCCATCGCTATCACCCTTTCATTGCGTTTCTTTTGTTGACTTGACCCTCATCTTCGCCTCTACTTTGCGACTTTTGTGTGAAAAAAAGAGAGTATTATTAACGTCACGGGTTGTGACTACTTCAATCACCCATTCTATGAATCTGTGATCCTAATTCTTTAACTAACTTCACAAAAAACTAGATTTTTTTTACCATAGTCCTTTTAATTTATTTTCACAAAACAATAGCAAAAATAAAATTATATTTATATTTTAGTATTTAGAGTTAAATGGTGAGATTTTGAAAATATGATTTCAAATTTAAAAAAATTAAATTTTAAAAAATGACTATTTTAATTATTTTTTTAATTAAAAATTATTTTGTGACAAAAATTTAAAAATTATTATTTGAGAGAATTGTCGAGTTATTGCGGTTATTTTAATTAAAATGGAATGAATTTCAAAGTTTTTTTAATCAATGATTGATTTAAAAAGGGAATGAATTCAAAGATTTTTATCAATAATTAAAATGAAATGAAATTAAGTTCCAAATTTAGGTATCTTCTTTTCATACATGTGGATTCTGGATGGATATTAATCTCTTAATAAATCAGAATTAACTTAAAAATAGATTGAAGAATCGTTTTCTTTCCCATGATGATATATAATATTCAGATTTTATGGGATAATAACACTCATTCCCTACAAATTGACTAAAAAGACATTGATCTTCTTCCTTAAAAATCAAAATTATTAAAAGTAAACAAAATCTATCATTATAATTTATTGACATAAAAATGAATAAAACAATTTATTAATTAATTGCAACAGAACAGTACACACTTAGGTACGACGTGCGTGTGTATATATAACACATTTGTAACCCTCTGAGGAGGAAGTAAGAAGAGAGAGCAAAAATGGACTGCATAAAACACAAGCACCAAGGTCACAGAGGAGTATGCGCATCTTGCTTAAGAGAAAGACTCTACTTACTACCCGACACGACGTCGTACTACACCATAAACCTATCTAGTAACTCCTCGACCACCACCGTTTCGTCTCCTCCGGTTAAGGAATACCACCGACGGTCCGGTTCGATGACGATGTCGTTCGCTGTGAGGGAAGCGTTTAGTGGTAAGCTGATGGAGGCTTTGGGTGGAGGGCTGAAGAAAAGCAGATCCATGGCTCATGTTCCCAAAGGTTCTTTTATCGTTAGTGATTCGGTGAAGAAGAGGACGACGACCACGGAGAAGTTGAAATCCACGAAGGCTAAGGTGAGTGGCTTTTGGAGGAAGCTGTTTCATCTGAAAGGGAGAGGCGGTGGCGCCGACGTCGGAGGGTTGGTTGCTTCACGGCAAAGAGTGTAGGAGATGCTATTTTTTTTCTCTCTTTCTTGTTATGTGTACATATTAACAGAAAAAGTCAAATGGAGTAGAAATTATACTCTATTTTTTTCTACTTATACAACAATCATGTCATTTTGACGCTTTTTTTTTTGTAACACTTTTGACACTTCTTTTTTATTATATAAAAGGTGTCATTTTTAAATTCTGATGCATTTTTTTTTTTTTAACTGGCTTTCATATTAAAAGGAAACAGAGTACATGAGAAGTTTAAAAAAAACATACTAAAAAAAACATAGAAAAATTTAAAAAGAAACATAGGGAGAGGGTCACAATGACTTCGACAGCCATGGAAGTGAAACAAAGAAAATGCAGCAACAGGAGGCTACATTATCAGACTGAAGACCACAGAGCCATTAAACATGAAGCAAAGTCTGACCCACAGCTACACAAAGCCGTCGACTTATCCTTTGCCAGCTTGATGACCTCTCTAGATAACATGAAATGAGGTTTTGTAACCCCATTATGGTATCGCGCATTCCGCTCTTGCCAGATGACATAGATTGAGCCATGCCATAATTGAAGAATCGCTGCCAGCCGGGCAGGATTAGTACTGACAGAAGATAACCAGTGAAGAACTAACTCCCACTGAACAGGAGGATTAATGAAACCCAACACACCAATAGCATTCTCCCAGACTCGAACAGAGTATGGACATAGAAAGAACAAATGATCTCTTGATTCCGGGGAGTTTCCGCACAGAAGACAGCAGTTCTCCAAATCTATTCCCCAAGATACCAAGCGATCCATTGTAGGATTACGGTTCAGCATAAACAGCCAAGAGGTTATTCTATGCTTAGGTATAACAGCTTGGTTCCAAATGAATCTCGCCCAATAAACAGGAGGTCTTGCCCTCCTAATATTTTCCCATACTGCCTTAGTAGAAAACTTAGAGCAAATACGGTCCCCAACCTTCCAAATACTCATGTCTGAACCAGAAACAGGGGAAAAAGATGATAGGTAAACTTGAAGATTCACTTGTCTTTCAGACCTGGCCGGTCTTAGGATCCAAGAAGAACCTTGAGTTATTGATGAAACCAGAGAATCCCGAGGAATTCCCAAATCAGCAGGCCCCGAAAGCCCCAAATAATCTATCAGCGGACCAAAAGGTGTCCAAAGATCAAACCAGAAGAAAGTTTCCTCTCCTCTGCGCACTACAATACGCAGAAAGGGTAAAGCTATAGGTCGCAGCTTTAACAGCCTTCGAAACGTCCAAGCAATGGAGTAGTTGCGGGAGTTGAGAGACCAGAAAGAGCCTGATGAGAGGTATTTATTCCTGACCCACGCAACCCAAATAGAACCAGCACGGAAGTATAGCATCCAAATCAGTTTAATGCCAAAGACCGCGTTCCAAGAGGAAAGACTTCTGATGCCTAGACCTCCTTCATTTTTTGGGAAGCATAGATAATCCCATGCCACTTTAGCGGAGGTCTTATCAAGATTTCCATGCCAAAGGAATGAGGAGAGCAGGCTCTGAATCAATTTTAAAACCTTTTTTGGAATACAAAAGGCAGAGGTCCAGAAGCCAATAATACCTGGAATAGTTGAAGAAAGCAGTTGCAGCCGACCAGCCATGCTTAGATGTCGATTCATCCAACAATTTAGTTTCCTTCTAACTTGAGCAAGCAGCGAATCACAATCTCTGACTGATAATTTCTTGGAGCAGAGAGGTAAACCGAGATACCTCACCGGAAGGGGTAGGGAACGAAGTTTGAACCGGTTAAGGATATTCGACTGAACTTGATCAGCAAGACCAGAGGAGAACATCGAAGTCTTAGCCATATTAACTTCAAGACCTGAGAATTTTTCAAACTGGGACAGAACTGTAAAAATCCCTGCTAGAGAAGTTTCTGTACCTTCAAGAAAAATCAGTAAGTCATCTGCGAATGCTAGATGCGTAAGCTTGACGCCTGCGCAACCCGGATGATAGGAAAAAATCCCATCCTCTGCTCCTCGATTCAGCATATATGATAGAACATTCATGACAACCGCAAACAGCAGAGGAGAGATTGGATCACCTTGTCTCAAACCGGTTTTTCCTCTGAAATACCCATCAGTAATGCCATTGATGCTCAGAGAGAAGGAGGGAGTAGTGATGCAAGCCCGAACACAAGCAACAAAATCAGGAGGGAACTGCATAACGTTGAGAGTTGCAAGAAGAAAATCCCAGCGAACAGAATCAAATGCTTTTGAAATATCAACTTTCAGCGTAATTCTCGGTGACCGGTTCTTCTTATGATATCCATTAACCACCTCGGATGCGAGCAAAACGTTCTCAAGCAGCAATCTGTTCTTGATGAAACCCGTTTGATTCGGCAGAATTAAATCAGGGAGCACATTCTTCAGCCTATCAGCCAAGATACGAGAGATGACCTTATATAAGGTATTCAAACAGGAAATGGGTCTATAATCCTGGATATTCTCTGCTCCTGGTCTTTTAGGGATCAAGATAAGAGAAGTGGAATTGAGAGCCGCATGCATGAACTTATAGATGAAGAAATCCAAAACCGTAGAGCAAACTTCTTCTCCCATAAAACTCCACGTGGATCTGAAAAATTCAGCTGTTAGTCCATCAGGTCCCGGCGTGCGGTTAAGAGAGAGCTTGAACAGCGTAGATTTGATCACTTCCACTGAAACTGGAACAGAGAGATATGCTTTATGATTCCCAGAACAGACAGCTGAGACAACCCGGGAGAGATAATTAGGCAAGAAGAGACAAAAAGATCCCCGCAGCGTACAAAGAACACCAGCAAAATGAGCCGCAGCAATCTGATGTACTTCTTTAAGAGATTGTGATCGCGAACCATCCCCCCGTAGAAGATAAGAAATACCATTAGAAGAATTCCTGACTAAGGTAATTGTATGGAAGAAATGGGTATTCAAGTCTCCAGCCTCCAGCCATTTGATACGAGATCGTTGACGAAAAAACATTTCTTCCGCTAGCCTCAAGAACATCCAAGTTTCCCGGGATTGTTTTTCTAACGCAATATTATCTTCAGAAGGCAAATTAAGAGCTTGAATCTGATGCGAATCCAGAACTGCCTTCGCCTCTTGCACTCTTCTCTCAATTTGGCTAAAATTCTCCTTACAAAGAGTCTTTATAGGAGACTTGAGTTGCTTCAGTCTGTAACACAGAGAAGTCAGGTTCTTAGCAGGGGCTCCAAACTGAATCCAACAATCCTTGATGGTAGGAACAAAGGATGGCAGATTAGCTAGATAACTCGGAAACATGAAAGCACGGCTTCCAAACTCAGGCCTGGTGGAGGTAAGCCGAATATGACACGGGGTATGATCAGAAAACTCCGGCGGTTCAAAAGAGCAAAACCCTTTAGGATAAGACAGCTGCCACCGATCATTGACTAGGCATCTATCGATCTTCTTGCCTATAGGATCAGACGGACGATGATTTGACCAAGTGAAACGAGGACCCTGCGATGCAAGATCAAAGACACCAATATCCGATAAGCAAGAGGCAAACTCACGCATGGCTCTAGTAGAAGTGATAATGGCCGGGTTAGACGACTCCCGCGGTTCAAGAATTTCATTAAAATCTCCACAGACCATCCAAGGGTGAGAAGATAAATCAAAAGCAACAGCAGTATCCCTCAGAGAAATCCATAACTGCCTGCGATCTTCTAGTTCGTTAGAAGCATAAACTGCGGTATAGTAAAAGGGTAGAGATTCAGGGGGCGAGACTTTAACAGTAACTGATTGAGAATCCGCAAACAAAAGTTGCACCTTGATAGGATCTTTATACAGAAACCATATCTTACCAAGATCAGAGTACTGATAATTAGCTATAAGCTTCCAGTCCGGCCCCAACACCGAAAGAATAAACATACTATTAGCCTCGCTAACATGCGTTTCCAAAAGAGCACCAAAGCAAATTCTCCTTTTATTAATCCACGAAGACAGAGGTCTATGCTTCGAAAAATTATTGATGCCTCGCACGTTCCAAAAAAATGTATCTGACATATATATAATTATTGGGGTTTGCAACCCCCTAAAGCGAGGGGAGGCGAACCACCAGATTTTGGGGACCTTCTAGCAAGCTTTCTCTTCTTATTCCTCTCGGTCTTAGAAAGAGTCGGAGGGGAATAAGATTGCTTACTCACTGGAGTGGAGACCACTAAAGAGAGGTTTTCATCATCCTTCAAAGCAGGAGGTGGATCAACTTCTTGGTCGAGAATAGCAAAAGGATTCGCAGAGACCACTGCAAAATTTTCTTGATTTCCATCCACCACAGACTTAATTGGAACTGCATTCACTGCTGGCATGAATGGAGCCTCCGATTGAGTAGTTTCTAAGACAGAAACCGGCTGGCTCGAAACAACAGTAGGTACAAGAGATTGGACAGGCTCATCCACTGCTTGGGTATTTTCCGGAGGAGAAATTACCAGTGTAGATACCGGTGCCACCTCTTGGGCAATAGGTTGAGGAGGCAAAGAGGACAGATTCTCAACTGGATGGGAAACAGAGCTAGAGGGTTCCAGATTTGCAGCTTCTGTAGTTGTACCCGAGGAATGCTCCAAATCAGCAAGAACAGATTTCATACAGGTTTTAACAGGCACAGATTGCTCTTGTATGGGAGGTTCCTTGGAATGTTGCGTACCAGAAACATGATCTTTAGTTTTATCCTTAGCTTTCCAAGAGGCCTTATGGGACTTAGAGGATTTCTTGCCTCCAACCTTGTCGTGGTCCAAAGGATGGGACTTGCGAGTAGGACAAAAATTAGCTTTATGCCCAATCTCGCTGCAAACCGGACATAGAGGAGGAAGCCAAGGGTATGTGACCTCTAGAACATCCACCAATCCATTTTCTCTTTCGATCTCTACAATGATAGGTAGTTTGATAGTCAAGTCGACAATGACTTTGACATCCACTGAAGAGACACTCGAGAATGGCTTTGCATCAACAATTTTTCCCAAAGGCTTTGAGATAATTTCCAGGCCTTCGTCAGTGAGGAGATCAAAGGGAACCTTGTTAAGAGTAGCCCAGATCGGAGCACGTTGCAGGGAAGGGGGATCTATACTGAAGGAAGCTTTCCATTCAGTTACAAAGAAGGGAGAGTCTCCAACCCTCCACAATTCATGCTGAAGAATCCGTTGTCTAAGAGAAACGGATGGGATATAGAACAGAAAAGCATTCTTCGAGAGATTGTGAATCGTTACTCTTCTATCTTTTCCCCGTAGATAGTTTAGGACTCCCCAAATCTTTCCATATGAAGGGGCATTACCATAGAAAATACCAACAATGTAATCAGAGTGAGCCTTAGCACCTCTTTCAAACACGGCATTTGGAACCTTTACTCTCGGTACACCTTCCTCAGTACGAGTTACGGGGATAGATGATTTTGGGAATTGTCTTGCAGCTTTAGCTCTGCTAAGCCAGTTGAACTCAGAACCTTGAGTAGGAGAGCCCTCAGATGGAACATCTCCAGAGGGACTGGAGGATGAGCTAGGTTTGTCTGCAGAGGAAACTACAGGAGCCGACAGATTGTTAACCAAAGCATCTTCCGGGGCAGAAGAACTTGGAGGAGGAACCACAAGTGTTGGTGAGGCACCAGACACAACAGGCAAGGAAGCAATTTTGTTGGCAACTGGTGAGGCTTCCGTCATAATCGAATCCTTGATGACTTGAGAAGAATAGACCATCGAAACGTCAGAAACAGCAGGAGGATGAAGGAACAGAAGATCGGGAGGGACTGGAGGCACCAGTGGTGGCTCCGACGATCCGGCCATCGAAGAGTAACAGAGGTCAACGACGGCAATTAGGGATTTTGACTTTCACGTTTTCAGAGAGAGAAAACTTTCTGTTCATATCGCAAACTTGATACCCAGTCTTTTTATATTTAGTTTAATTTTAATATTAATTATAAATACATAAATCTTATCAATAATATTATTTATTAAAAAATTATTGATTAAATAGATATAACTAAAAAAAATATTTTAATCAATTTTTAATTTGTGTAAAATATTAAAAATAAATTTTTAGTGGAGGAGAGAATGAAAATTAGAAATTGGTTTTAATTATTACGGTTTCTTACAAAACTCAATTTTGACCAAAGACGCATACGTAAAGCTAGGAAGTTTCTTGAGATTTGACCAACTAATTCTGTGATTTTTGATCATATCTTGAAGTATTTATTTTATATATTTGCAAGCCACCTAATGATTTATCTTACGTGACATTCTTTCTTTATTGGTAACCTATCTCATCTTGCATCATAGATTTGATGTCCCTAAATGAATAATACTTATTGGAGAGATGAAATATGAACAAATTATAATTTTTATAACAATCAGCAATTCTATAAATCTGTATGTAAAACATATAACAAGATTTCCAGAAAACCGTATTATATAGTTTACAAATCCAAAGTTGTTTTACATTAAATTCGACAAGTCTGCGTATAAGATAAGATCCAACAGTACATAGTATGTAATAGCTGTTAAAACATATCAAAACTACAACACAAAAATGTTCCTTTTGAGATTTGTAACATTTAAATTAGCTTTAGTTTTTAAATCAGCGTCTTGTAATGTTTCTGTATACTATGGTGAACAAATCTGGTGCTTGCTTTGTTCTCTCACCGCTTTCACCAGTCTCTTTATCACTTCTCATTACCAACGAACACCATCTTCATAGTTAAACTTCATCATCATCTTCAAGGTAGTGTCCATGTTCTTCTGACCGGTTCTTCAGTCTCTGGAATATCTCATCCAGAGACTGCGGCCTCGACGAAGGCATCACTCCTGAGCTTGTGTTGGCTATTGTTGTTGTTTCTGGACCTTGCCTTAGTGGAAGAAACTTCTTGGTAGCTACATTCTCTTTAAAACTCTGGATTCCTTGTTTCATGTTCCTCCATGTCGAAGCCAACCGAGAAGAAGGCACCTCTCCTGGTGGACCACTACTTGGACCTGATGAGCTCTCTGTTTCGAGTAAAGACACTTTCGCTGAAGCCATCTTCTCTGGCTTTGGAGATGGAGAGTGTCTGTTCTGCTGTTCTCTAATGGCTGCGTATTTGTTAGTGATTGCTTCTCTAGCTGATCCGTATTTACGTGACATGTCGTCGTTCGATGAACTTCCTTTTGTTGTATCCATGTCATAGCTTGATGACATCTTCATTTCAAGTGAAGAGTTTTCCTACCAAGAAGATGATAGTCAGTGGGGTTTGTAACGGAGTCAAACTCGTTGTGAGTTGACATACACTTACAGAGAAGTTGCTTCCTGGTTCAATGTCATCAGCATCGTGGAAGTTCCTTGCTAGTGGAAGAACATGCTCGCCTACCTTTTGTCCTTCTTCAAGCCATGTTCGTTCTTAACAACATAAAAAAAACGCACGAGTTATCAGTCAACGCTCCATGAATAGAAAGATCACTATGGTATCTTTTTTTACCTTTCTTCAAAATCATCAACCCTGAAGGATCAAAGCCGTCCATATCATCGGTCTCCGTTTGAAATTTAAATCTTTTCCAGCTACCGAAGTAACTAAAGATGCGATCAAAGAAGTTGCTTGCAACTAGCAATGTGTAGATGACCATTATGAGTGGATAGATTTCATTGAACCGTTGTCCAAATATAGGGACAGCGTCATCGATTCTACCCATTTTCTGCAAGGAACCAAATGAAAAACAACGTAAAGAAACCTTCTCAAGACTTATAACATCAGGTAATGAGCAAAGGGAGATAATGAGATATAAAACTATACCTTCTCAAATATAGTCTCGGAATGAAGTTGAATGAGATTAATAAAGTTGTAAGATATTGGGGGCGCATATCGAGCAATCATCCTACAGAGATACATATAAAACATTTATAAGCTTTCTTTAATCTCTTATTTTTAAAGAGAGGATAAACTATCACTTACGAGCAAATCATTAGTAGATTAACAGAACTTGTTTGTCGAGGAGTCAAGGAATAGATCATCAGCATCCCAATTTTGAAGAGTGAATAATATGTACAGATGCACATATACACCAAAGGTACAAATGCAAATGCCTGAAAGGAAAAAGATCAGTATTTAGGTAGAAAACAGAAACAATTTGCTACTATAAGGGAACAAGAGATCAACGTACCTGCACTAGCAGTTCATCGGATTTGACAAACCTAATAAGGATTGAGAAGAGGGACAAGTCCAGTTTACTAAGGAGGAGAGTTGCTTCAGCTAAAAGAATTGCAGCTGACATAATCCCTGTAACTACTGCCAACACCACTTGAATCTGCTTCTTCAGCATACACCTCCAGATAAACTCTGCCAAAATCAATAATCAGCAACTCTTTACAAGGATGTTTTCATTCGTTTTTTTCCTTCTGTAGGTGGGAATCTTTATAAATGAGCTTACCCAATGTATCAAGAAGATTCCCTAATTTTCCAGTCCTACTGGCTCTGAAACTCGAAATATATTTCCTGAAAGTTGGTGAAACAAAGATGTTTAAGGTAAAGATAAACGACAAAGAGATTTGTATAATTAATTATATGAGAGATGAAAAGACAGAAAGTATGACCATCCAGTTGAATCACGCCGTTCATAGTTCTTCATTGTGTCTTCAAGAACAAGGGCCTCTGTAACATACGTCAGATACTCACTGCAAACAGCCATATTCACACATGACTACCGATTTCAATGTAATGCTGCAGTAACAAAGTCTATATTAAGACAGGGCCAATAGAAAGATATACATATACATACCTTTTATATCTATAATATTCATCTTTAGCATTTCGAAGGTGCCGCCTTAATGTTGCCATAGATTTCTCATCTGTATCATAGTCCATATCGTTTTCACCCAATTGACCACCTTGGGGCTTAAATGATGGGTCTTCCCTGAACTGATATAGAGAAATCATAATTAAAATTGGATAATTGTTATCGTATGTTCACAATATACGGATAAAAGGGAAGTAGAGGTTACCATCTTAGCCAGCATAGCATCTATAACATTCATGTATGGTCTCATAGGATCACGCTTGGACATTTGAGTAGAAGTCGCTTGAGCAACCTAACAAGGCAATGGTTATTAAGTGATAAAAAGTCTGACAAGCAAACAAACACGTGTCACCATCTCTTAAAGGGAGCACAGCTTATACTTATTTGGACTGCTAAAACCTTAAGGGACTTAACTACGTGAAGAGAAATTACTTCGCATACAAGTCTGCTAAATAGAATATCTCCTTAGATCTTGAATAGCACCAATGAGGAAGTCATGATCTACGGTGACACTGGCATGCATAATCAACTTTGAAACAGAGAGGGTAAATGAGAGCAGATGAGTACTTACTACAATCGCATTAGAGAGTTCTTGATGGGCATTATCAAGTCTCACAGCAATTTTGGCAATTTTGTGGGAGAGAACTTTTTGGCGGGTGGTCCAGTCTGCATTCCTCCAAAGGGTCTTAGGAATTTCGCTCAAGCCAAAGCCAAGAAGAAATGCACCAGTGACCAGCCCAAAGGTGTTTGAGCATGCCATAGCATAACCAAGAATGCTTCCTGTCCTGTTAAATTACAAGAACGCCTAGTCAAATACTCCAGGAACAAATGTAACAACACTAAAAATTTTCTAAGAGGAAAACTTATGAAAGGCTGGAGAGAGACGAAGCCAATATATTCAACCATACCAGTTCCTATGGAGCATGATGAGAAGGATAAGACCGAGAAGACCAATGAAGCCGAGAACAAGATAGAAAACTAAGTTGACATGAACGCTAGTCTTGAGTCTCTCTGAGACGGTAAAGTCTCCAGCATCTTCGAAACCCTGAATAAGGGGCACCACAGCCCTGCTTAGAAGAAACATAGTTTAGGTAATGGCACAACTAGTAACTAGAAAACAATGCAGATGGACCCGTTAGAGGTGCAGTATTAAATACTGTCAGCCAGAACAGATCTACACCCAAAACATAAGAAGAAAAAAAAGTGAAGGGAAAATTATACTAATTTTTGCAAGTGTTGAAGAATGAAAAAGTGTCAGAGCAAAGGAATTAGAGGAGCTCATACCAGGTGAGAAGAAAGGTACTCCAATAAGACCAACTCCACAAGAAGGAAATAGCACCATTCTCAGGATGATTAGGTGGCAAAGACAATGTCTGCAAAAACAAAGAAGACCTATGATTCTCCTAATCTCATAAGAGCATGTCTAAGATAAGGTTCTTAGCGTAATATAAGATCCGGTCTCTTAGCTTTTAACTTAAAAAACTAAAAGACATCTCTTAAATAAGAGATATAAGAAACCATATCTTATATTACACTAAGAAAGGTAAATCTCTGTACCACCATTGAGTCAAAACCTCAACAGATTAAAGAGACTTAGTACTACTAGTAAGCTAATTAATCTCCACATTTGTTCAGCGAAATCTCAATCCTAACGAACATTCCAATTCCAATTGAATAATAATAACAATAACGATGGAGATGGGTGGGTACCGTACCGTCCAGATGTCGGCGGGGGCGAGGATGATGACGGAGACGGAGCAGAACCAGGTGTAACCGACGGTGATGAGAACGTAGCGAGGAATCTCAGGTCCGGCGAAGTAACGGAGCGTGGAAACTACTAATCCTAGGGTTAGCGGCAACGAGATCAAGTAGAACACCCACATCGACACTACAGATTGCCTGATTATTATATCTTAATTTTAAATAATTGTATGAAAGAAACAATCGAGAGAGAGAGAGAGAGATCGCTCCACTCGTCTTCCTTCTCTTCTCTTTTCTTTTTTCTCCTCGGTGGTTGGGTTCGATCTCGATCTCGGTTCGGTTCGTTTGATGATGGAGAAAGCTTTCTCTATTCCTTTTTTTTTTTTTCATATATAGAAAACGTAATTGTTCAGCTTAATTAATATTAAATTATTTCAACTACCGAATCACAAATTGTTCTGCCTTCTTTCAACTGTTTTATGTATACTTTTGCGTTATTGTAAAATATACATCAATTTGTTACTAGTAATTATGATAACAAATCTTGGTGTTATTGGTTAATTTATTTATTAATGTTCTAGGACAATAATTTTTAATAGTGGTGGTGGAAGATACTACTGCTTGATTCTTGTCCAGGCACGAAGTTTAGATAGAGAGAGATCATGCTGCGCATTTTTGCAGAACCAACAAAAAATGTATTTCTTTTGTTTTGAAATCTCTTATTGGTTGAGTTAATCGATGAAATTTTTTAACAAGTTGGTGTAAATACAATTTTTACTCTTATTTTTTCGTATCGTTATGAAACAAAGTAACAATTTGTAAATACTACTTTTAATATCTTGTTGTTGTTGTCAATACAAACTTTTCTTAAGGTAACTAACTATATAAAACACATAGTAAAAAAAAAGGATAAAATTTCCAAACTATAAATAAGAGATTAATGTGAAAACTAAAGTTTTACAACAACATTACTCTTTTTTTTGTCAACACAAAAACATTACTTACAAAACGTTTTCATCTTAAATTTCCACTGTCTACTACTAGAGGTTCACTATTCTAGTATTCTTTTTCTCTGGGCTTTCACCCACTGCTCTCTTTAGAGGATGCAATTATCACGTGGGCTTCTGGTCAGCAGTTGGGCTTTCCTGGTTATCAACCTATATAACAGCTTCTTCTCCTTCTTCTACTTCGAGGAGCCCAAATGCCATCATGCTGTTGTTAACTTCCTCCGATGGATCCCTCGAAACAATTATTAAACTCTCAGGGTTAGTGTCTGATATGGGTTTCTCTAATTAATGTTATAACATGCAACATTTAACTATATATGCAATCAAAGTAATTTTGAGAAAACATTTTTTAAGAGTAATTTTGATATTGTGAGTGATCAATTTAGAAATTAAACTAAATGAATACAATCCGTGAAGACAAAAACAATCATACAATCGCTTACGTCCAATCGATAAATCAACTGAATGGCCATATGTATCGAATAGTCTTCACATCATGCATCTTAAAGTTTTCATAATTAATCAAAACAATATACCAAAATTTCTCTTAAAAAAGTTTGAAGTCTTTTTAATTTTTATTTTTATTCAAAAAAGAAAAAGAGAGATGATAATAGAAATGTTTATTTTGAGAAAACAATTTTTAAGAGTAATTTTTATATTGTGAATGATCAATTTAGAAATTAAACTAAATGAATACAATTCGTGAAAACAAAAACAATCATACAATCGCTTACGTACAATTGATAAATCAACTGAATGGCCATATGTATCGAATAGTTTTCACATCATGCATCTTAAAGTTTTCATAATTAATCAAAACAATATACCAAAATTTCTCTTAAAAAAGTTTGAAATCTTTTTAATTTTAAAATTTTATGTTGATTCAAAAAAATAAAAGAGAGAGATGATAATAGAAAAAGAATATACCTGCCTTCAAGTGATTAAGATGGGATTTAGACTCTGATCTGAAGAGAGCGTAGAGCGCAAGGCATGTTTTGGTAATGAGCCGAGGCGTGAGAGGGAAGCTTCGCATCGTATATATGATGCGGCGACACTATTCAATACTTCCTTCAAGGTCTTTACTTCACAGTCTATTAAAGTACACCATCGTTTCTTGAGAAAGAGAGAGAGAGAACAAGATTAAGAAGGAAGAGTGGTGGTAAGAAAGGAAGCTGCCATTGTTTGTTTATATAGACAGATGGTGTGGGGTTTTAGTGAAAGTTACCGTTGGTTTTCTTTTTTTTTTTCCAATATTTTTAAAGAGAAAATATTTATCATCCACCGGTAAAAAAATGAAGAAAATGTTACCGTTAGTTCTTTTGGTCCCGAGGAAACAGAGACCTTTCAACGTTTCACCTCGGCAAAGGGGTTAATTTATTGGTGACGTGTTTTGATATTCTGATGACATGAGATTCGACAGATTTGATTATGCAATTTCAAAATAGCAAATACTAATAATAATTAACGAAAAGGTCAGAAATTGAGCCTGTAAAGGCCCATTAAGGAATGATAAATGGGCCGGATACGATGATTGATTACGTGTCACACTATCCAAATCGGCTAAACCTGACGGGGAGAGAGAGAGAGAGAGAGAGAGGCGATGGAGGAAGAGGAGCACGAGGTATACGGCGGAGAAATCCCCGACGTCGGAGAGATGGATGGAGACATGGACATGATGACTGCAGCTGATGACGATGCCGCTAAGGTCTCTCTCTCTCTCTCTCTCTCTGATCGATTGATTTGATTTGATTTGATTTGATTTGGTATTTATAATTAGGAGTTGGATGAGATGAAGAAACGATTGAAAGAGATAGAGGACGAAGCTGCTGCTCTTCGCGAGATGCAGGCCAAGGTCGAGAAGGATATGGGTCCTCAAGGTTTGTTTCTGATTCGTTAGCTGCAGTAGGTCAACTTCTTTTGTTAAATTCTATTTTTGTTTTTTTGCAGATCATGCTACTATGGCAGCAGATCAAGCAGGCAAGGAGGAGGTCGATGCTCGATCTGTTTTCGTTGGCAATGTAAGAATATGCTTCTTTGGTTGATTTGCACCTAGGCTTTTGAATTGGGCGTTGATGACTAGCTCAATTGATTAAAAGAAGAGCTTTAGAAGTATTATTAGTTTATTTGTGAGTCTATAATCTGAATATATCAGTAGTTAACTATGAATATTAGTGTGATTGTATATCTTTGTTGTTATGGCATGCAGTGGATATCTGTTCAGTGAAATTAGAATGGTAGAAATGGGTGATGACTGATGAGAGTGTTGAATATATCTTAAAATTTAGTTTCTTGAGGGAGTTTTGTTTTTAAAGTGACTTAGGGGTTTTATAAAGGAGATGCATTCTTCATATAACTTAAGATCTTGAGGTTATGAGTTTTGCTTCTCTTATGAGTTATGACTTTTCTCACTAACTACAATCGCAGGATTATTCTCATATCAGAAGTTCTAGTGGGGTCTCTACATTTTATTTTTTTCTAAGTTAAAAAAATATGCGTATTAGAGCAAAAAATGATTGAAAAAAACAAAAAAAAAGTGCAAAAGAAAAAAAATATGAAGCAAAAAAAACAAAGAAAAAGGAAAAAAGAGGCACATATCTGCTATCTGTGCAGGTTGATTACGCATGCACACCTGAAGAAGTGCAGCAACACTTCCAATCATGCGGCACTGTCCACCGGGTGACGATTCTGACAGACAAGTTCGGGCAGCCAAAGGGGTTCGCTTATGTCGAGTTTGTGGAAGCTGAAGCTATACAAGAGGCTCTACTACTGAATGAATCAGAGTTACATGGTCGTCAGTTAAAGGTACTACTACACAAAAGCTTCTTGCTATAACACTTTCACAATGATTCCATTGTCTTCTCATCTGGGTTTGAAATTTAATTTGCAGGTGTTGCCTAAGAGAACAAACGTTCCTGGATTGAAACAGCACCGTGGTAGAAGGTTCAACCCGTACATGGGCTTCCGCAGACCTTTCATGTCTCCGTACATGTATTCTCCTTATGGCTATGGGTAAGAGTTCGTTTAACACCAATACACATTGTATATTTTCTCACAGTTTTCTTCTCTTTCTTAACTTTTTGTTGTCGTTGTTCTTTTCTTAATCTTTATGCAGGAAAGTTCCAAGGTTCAGAAGACCAATGCGTTACATGCCATACCAATAAAAAAACCCTTCATGGTTTAAAGCATGTCTTATATCATTCCATTGTTTGAGCTTTCAATGACTTCTCTGCTCTCTTTGTTTTAACAACTTTGCATGTAAACTTTTCGAATCTTGGCTGGTTTTACAAGTTTCATATTGTTATGTGTTGCATTATGCGGTTGGGTTTAATATTTGTTGACGATGGGAGAAGAAGTTAACTCCGTTAATTTGGTGTCACCGTTAAAGCATATACATTGTAAGTCTATACGACGCAGTTTTAAAGTCCTCGCTAGGCATTTCTTACAGTGGCTCGAGTTTGAGTTGAGTTCACTTGTCGGAGAGATCCGAGAAGACGATAATGTCCTTATCGCTTCCTTGTCGATACGCTTTCTTACCTGGTTCGAATCCTGTCCGCATCAGCAGAAGCAACAACCTCTGCTTCGCTGTACGGACTTCTCACCGGAATACGAAACAGTTCCCTCAACCTATCCTCCTCCGCCACGTCACCACTCCACGTCACCAGTCAGATTGTAGAGCTCAAGCGTCTTCTACCGAATCGTACGAAGACAGCTCCTCCTCTTCTTCCGATGGTTTCGATGTCAGCAGCTTTGTTTCTGTCGCGGAGGTGCTTTGTATTGTATCCTCCGCCGTGGTCTCGGTGGTTCTCGCGGTGAACTACTTGGTGGTTGGCGAAATCGGGAGGAAGGTTTTGTGTTTGGGTTTTGTCGGGCTGTTGGGTTCGGTCGCGTCTGGTTCTTGGCTTAGACGGCGGCAATGGATGAGGATTTGCAGAGGAACGAGTGACGGCGAAGGGACGAACCTTATTCGACGGTTGGAGAAGCTTGAAGAGGAGCTGAAAACGTCGACCACCGTTGTTAGAGTTTTGTCAAGGCATCTGGAGAAACTGGGGATCCGGTTTCGAGTCACCCGGAAAGCTCTCAAGCAGCCCATTTCTGAGGTAAAAGCTTTTGCTTCACTTGAATATGGACCTTGTCTGAATGGTCAATGTAGCTTGTCTTTACGTCAAGTTTAGTTCTTCTTTTGGGTGTTTGTATGTATCTGAAAGAATTTGGTCTGTTTTTGTGCAAAGACTGCAGCTTTGGCTCAAAAGAACTCTGAGGCTACAAGAGTGTTAGCTGCACAACAAGAGATTCTGGAGAAGGAGCTTGGCGAGATTCAAAAGGTTCTGCTCGCTATGCAGGTACATCTATTATTATTCAAAAGAATTGTCTTTTAAGATTCTGTCATGCCTGAACTGAAGAGGACCATACTAGTTTACTTTGAGCTTAGAGAAAGCTGTGGTTAATTGCTTTATAGGATCAACAGCGAAAGCAGCTGGAGCTTATCCTAACAATTGCAAAGAACGGGAAGATGTTTGAGAGTAGCAAGCAAGCAAGTGACTGATGAAGGGAAAGACAACAAAGCAGAGGAACCCTCAACATCCAAACAAATGTTCTTTCACTAAACTGGCGAATGAAAAATGTGAAAGGTTCTTGTGTTGACAAGTTGTTCCTGGGAGCTCGTAAAGCCAAGAGCGGGAGAACACTAGATATATATAAATCACTGTGGTTGGTTTCATTGATGTATTGTCATCAGTGTTGGTGGGTTTGTGTAGTCCACTTGTATCTGATTCTTATTTCCCTTCTAATAATAGAGTTTATTTTTAAGATGATCACAAAAGTTTCAGACAACACATCTTCATTCACAAGTCTCAGGCATTTTGGATAGCCTTGTCGAGAAAGAATTAGTTTATAAAATAAAGTAGCCAGAGAATCCAAAGGGGCGGTGGCGCAGTTGGCTAGCGCGTAGGTCTCATAGCTATTGAGTGATCCTGAGGTCGAGAGTTCGAGCCTCTCTCGCCCCAATTTTTTTGCTTTCATTGCTGCATACGTTTGAACCAAAACAGAACGACATTCTTTATTTAATTTTCAGCCGTATGGAGTGTAATACTTGGTTCTCAGTCAGATTGGTAATAGATTCTGGGATCAAAAACATTAAACCATATAATTCATATGCAAACTACTTGATGAGGAGAGTTTATAAACCAAAAAAGCAACAACAGAGAGACAATAACATCCCAAGGAAACAAGAAGAAGAGACCGAACAATCAAATGGCTGGGGCATTCAAGCAGATTTGGCAGCTTCAGCTGCCTCTTCAGCAGCTTCCTCCTCTTGAAGCTTCTTGAGAGAAGGAGGTGGTCTGACTACAATGCTCTTCTTCCACTGCCTGTCAAGCTTCCTAGACAACCTCTTCCCTATCCCTTCCTCTATCTCCCTCTCTCTTCTAACCGTCAGTATCCTCGCCACCTAAATTAATCACATCACAACCAAAATAACATACATCTCTTAAGTACCACAAAAAAAAGAGAAAAGTACAGCCAAAATAACATACCTTTAGCTTGGTGAATTAATTGCCACTTAAATAACTACACAAGATATTGCAACAAGCTCAAGACTCATTGGTTTCTAATAATTTTTTTTTTTTTTTGAAGAAAATTTACATAAAGAAAATAGAAAAGCCTCCAAATTTGTATAAATAAAAAATATTAAAATTTTAACAAAGAAGAAAGAAGCTCTTACTTGTTTCTTCATGCGGCGAAAGTCGCTAGACTTGAACTCGTTCCTCGCCGATTTCTGGAGACGGAGCATGAAGAGCTCTCCTTTAAGGTCAATCACCTCCTCGTTCAGCTCCTCCGTCGTCTTCCCCCTTATATCTTTCAGCTCCGCCTCTCTTTTCGACATCCTCACCCCCATTTGTTTACGTGACGACGATGAAACCGTCGCCGCCGGCACGCGAGCGGAGACCTCGTGCTGGATTCTGACGCCATGGAACGAAGACGAGGTTGAAGTCGCCGAGCTAGCTCCTCTGAGGAAAGTCGCCGCTGTCCCTGGTGAGGTGATAGAGAGGCTAAGCATTGTCGGAAGAAGAAGACTTCACTCGCGAGTTCTGAGAAGATAACGAATCAAACTGTCGGGACGAGGCTTCTCTTATATCTCTCCGTTGCCCCTGTATTTATCATTAATTACGAAAGTTTCCCAGTAGTATCTAAATTGCAGATAGTTTATACAAAAAAAACATTACCTATAGTTTCTAGTTTAGAAAAGTTTTAAAGTAGAAATCCTCTTAATCCAGTTTGTTTGATTAAATAAAAAGTTTGTGTCTCTAATCTCAAGTAATACAATTATTGTTGGTTTAATGACAAAATGTATAAGAAAAATTAAATATAATGTAAATAGGTTTAGTATAATACAAATATACTTTAGTGTGATGTGAGAAAAATATTATACGTGAATTTTTATATTATTTTATAATTTGCTTGAATGTTCTTTTTTTTTTTAACTCTTAACATATTTATTAATGATAGTGTGATCGTACATAATCAAGATGAAGACCGTTAGTTTGAATGTTCTATATTTTCAAAATACTCAAGATGATTGTTAATAACTCGAACACCCACATACACTAATGTATTATATTATCTATCAGGAACCAAGTTCTATATATTCAAACAAACATCAGAAAAACTTCTCTATAAAAGCTACAAAGTAAAAATCGTTGCACTCAGCTCCCTCTTCTGATATTTACAGCTTTATCAATATATTTCTCAAATTCCCTGATTCCACCGCAGAAATAAAAATTAATTACCGGCAGTAACACCCATTTGTTCCGAGTAATCAATCCTCTGTTTTAAAGATGCACACATCTTCATTCTTGATTCTTCTTGGTGGTCTTTTTCTTGTTCAATTGTTTCCAAAAAACTCAAAATCTATGTTAGTTCACGGTGTCTAGTTGCCCAACTCGAACTCAAGGCTCTAAGCCGTTGAAAATACTCACCAAGAGCTAATAGCCCTCGAGCCGCTTGTCGTGTAGTTAAAATCCTATGCATTTGTTGCAATGTCTCGTGTCTCAAGTGATCAGCCTAGAGAAACAATGCAAAACAACTCAACAAAACTGATACTAACCGTCTTAAAACCAACAAAAGATTACTGGTATGATTTGTACCTGATTTACAAAACTGACCAAAGCTTCTAATCTCTCCATCGCAGAATTCACCTGAGGAATGTAACTTCCTTCACCAAGTCTTCCACCTGCAACGCAATCCGCAAGCGTGTGTTGTAACTTCTCCATACCTTGAGACAAAGCGTCTTCAGCTTGTTGACATGATTGTCTTAAGTTGCATACATCTAGTATCTGTTGATCCGTCATGACATCAAAATGTGGCAAAAGAACCTGCAAATAATCAAGAAAATCTTTATAATGGACTCAAGAACATTTTATAGTCGCAGTGTGAGAATATAAGTTTCCACATCAAATGTTTCGATAGTACATAAAGAACTTCGTTCAATCCATTTATCTCCAATTGGTTTTAAGTTGGAATTTCATAAAATTTTTAACACTGTGCCTTTTACCTTGAGAAGATCCGAGGGTCGAAACCCGCCTATCCATAGGAAGAACCGTTCTGCAGAAGTTCTCCACATCCCTGACATGACAAAGAAAACATCTGCTTTCGCAGCTGCTGACTTCATCCGGAAAAGATCAAAGTAATGTTTCATGCCGTTTTCAACTAGCAAACGAAGCTCAACATCGCTAACTTGCCCTTGCAAAACAGTCCTTAGTTCGCATATCTGTTTGTTCTGTTCTTGAATCCAGTGTCCATACTCCATCTCAAATGCAGCAATCCCTGTATGATTCTTGATGTTTAAGTTTTGATCCTTGTCACACAAGAAAGACTACAATACTGTTTTTTGTTACAAACCTGGATTCATGGGTTCCGAAAAACTGAGAGAGTTAGTATCTATGCCATTTCCAACGTAGAAACCCTGAGATTATATCCAATTTTTCTATGAGAATTTTGCGATATGTTTTTGAAAAGGAAAGAAACTGAATATTTTGATTTTGCTCTCATTAAACCTGTTGTCTAGCACGGTCGAGTTCTTGCTCTAAATGTATTAATTTTAACCGGCTTGTTTCTAGCTGCTGAACATAAGCCTGCACACAGAATCTCCCAATGAATAAATAAAAAAAGATTAAGTTCTAAGGGAGTAAATAATGTGATAAGTTTTTGCATACCTTCTTGCGCAAGCGACTCTTCCTAGCAGCCTCGCGGTTTTGTGCAAGCCGTCTTTGTATCTGTAACAATGTTAACATTCAGTTTTAGCAAAAAAAAACAATGTTAACATTCAGTGTATACGATCCACGGTAAATAAAAATGATAAAAGCAATAGTCATTAGGAATTACCTTATCAGGATGTCTGGACGTGGAAGCTTCTTGATCAAACATGTGTGGAGTTCCTCCTGTTCCATTTGAAGTATCCTCTGACTACAAAGAAGTGGTTTCATGGAATGAAAGCATTTAGGATTATGAATTTAAGAGATTAAAAGAACAAGGAAAGCAAGAAGATTACCAAGTTGTTGTTGTCTAGTTTTTGATTATTCGGTATAATAATGTGGCTAGGAGTGTTCATATCTCCCCCATTGCCAATATTGTTCTTGAAAGTTTCTCCCCACATACCAAACTGATGGAGAGGCTCATATATACCAACTCTTCTCGGTGGCACAAAGTGTGTTGATGTTGAATTCATACTTCCCTCAACTGCAAATTTTAAGAAGAATACAAAGCTTATTAGGACAATGTGTGAAAGCATATAAACCAAACAAATCACGAATTCCAAAGAGCCAATCAGAAAAGATGGGTATTAGGTCTTAACCACACAAAAAAAGATAGATCATAAAGAGTCAAAGAAAATAGTAAAAGTTGTAATAGTTCTTGGTTTTGATTCCTAAAACAGGAGAAAATAACAAACCCACTTTTTCCATACTCAAAAGATTTTATACAAAGAAAGAAATCTGAGAGTTCATGAAAATTCCCAAAGACCTTGGAGAAAACCAAAAGAGATCATAAGTGAAACATGTCTTGTAATGATCAGCTAAAATAAGATAAAGGTTAAGAGCTTTTAACTAACTGTTCTATCACCCAATCCCTCGTCCTCCTACTATAATCCATGACCTCCATTGATAATAACAAAGTACTATAACTTTGCCAAAGAACCTTATCCTCAATAGTGTTTGAAGGGTGTTAATAGATAAGATCATGTGTTAATCAGAAAGAAAGAAAGAAAAAACGCTTCAGAAGTCAAGTTTGCACTTATTGAGAATGTCACTTTATGTTCAGCACTAAAGGTGGACCAACTTAACAAGATTAACAGTTAAATTCTTGTACGCAACTATGGTTAAAAGGTGAAATTAAAAGAAGATAGCCAACAATCATGAAGTCAAGCACGCATGTTCTAGAAGTTGATATAGATTGAAACTTTTTTTTTGACAAAGGATATAGATTGAAACTTTTGTAATACAGCACAACTCTCAGCAATATTCGAATCATTAACAGCTTCAACTCCAAGCAACCCACAGAAAACATGTTGAAGTACTTCACCAAGTTTATACAATCGATCAAGAGAGAAAATGGGAAACAAAAAGAAAATAAAAAACCAATAATATAAAAACAAAAATGTTTTTAGACTTTTTAAGTGATAACAAGATTAGAATAAACAGGAGTAAAGTCAAAGTGGAAGGGTTTGATTCATAAACGACGCCGTGAAATCTCTGACTTTTCACTCACTCTCTTGCTTTGTCTACGGAGAAAGCAAACTCAAGAACAGAGATCTAAATCCAAACCTTCTGATGGGTTCTTGCGTCGAGGCGGTGGCTTGGAGAAGGCCAACTTATGTGGCCAAAACCATGAAGGAAAGAAAGAAGGCTTTAGCGACAAGACCGGACGTAAAGCCAAGAAGTACGAAGTTGGATACCAATGGATGCTAAAAGCTCTTCCTTCTATCTCAAAAACTCATCTTCAAGAAGAAGAAGAAGAAGAAAAGGAATCACAAGAGAACACGACAACTTAAATGAGACATTTGACGTAGTTATTTGAAAACTTCCATCGTCAGAAAGATATATTAATAATTACTATTTATGCATCGTTTAGTTTTTTTTTGTGTGTGTATTCTCTCGGTGGTTTTTGTCTTTAAGCATAACGCAGCTACATAGAGTAAAAGAAATTATTACATGTCTATATGCTATTTTTCCTACGTATTAATATATTTTGTGGAGTGTACCATTTTATCACATACATTTTTGTACCGATTAGTGCAAAAAGAATGAATGAAAAAAAGAACAAACAAACTGTTTTCCGCACCAAATTTTTTTTTTTTGATTTAGCAGCGAATTAATATGTATGATTCGAATCTTAATATCCATAAAATTATTATTTTAATTAAACTAAAATTGAAATTATTATTCGTTTTTTATTCAGTTGTCACGTCTCCACTACCTCTCGCTGATGTGCGCACCAGGTAGACCCGTTTTTTATTATCTTCCTTTTATAGTTTTTTTTTTGAACTGAATTCCTTTTATAGTTTGTTCAAGAAACCAAGGTTCTACCTTGCGCACGTCTGGCTTCTATGAACGTGTGGCTTCTATGACCCTCGCATGCGTCGGTGTTTTGACGGGAAGCCTTCAAGCTGATCGTGTTTTTAGAAACCGGTCTTGGTATTTTGAAAAAACTATAAACAATTTAATAAAAATTCTAATAAATCTTTCTTTCAACTCGAGTTTCTCTGGAATAAAACTTAGCAGTTCAAGAGAAGACAATATTATACTCGCGTCGTCATGAGTGGGAGTATGGAGACTAGATAAGCCGAGATTCTGCTTCGATTATTGTGACGTAATAACCGCTACTTCTAAAATAAATACTAGTTAACTAAAATCCGTAATCAAAGACTTTTTCTTTCGAGAAGCTGTTATTTATACTTTACAAATATAAAAATACTGATGTTTATCCAAATATCATAGCTGTCTCACTAATTAAACCTACTTATAATCTTTCTTTTTTACATGTTGTTAATACTTTATCACTTGATGCATCACTATAATATCAGCTAAGCAAATAAGCGAACGGCAAGCATGGCTTGTTCGGAACTAATCAATGTGTATTTTGTTAATTACTGCAAAAGATGATAATGCTAATGTATATGAGGAAAAAATCCATGCATATATTATTCTTGTGGATGATAAAATCATAATTGTGGAAAACGAGTATAATTTATTTTTTTAAACTTGGTTATTAGCCTTTGGAAGTCCAAACACGTTAGACTATTAGAGTTAATAACGTGAAGGAATCACCTAATGCAACTTTTAATTGGTGTATTCAAACAGATTGGCTCTTCAAACCCCATAGGAGACAATATGCATTTTAATTATGATTAAAAATCATTTTTTGGCTGCAGTTTTGTAGAAAATAGTTAATGAAATATGAATGATCTTCCCGAGTTCTATTAGTTTTTTGTAGTCTATCTCTGTTTTTCTTTTTTTTGGCAGGGGTAGCTTAGCCCGTTTAACTCTTTTGTACTAACAAACTCTCTCATTTTCTAATGAAATTCAAATATTTAGCAAAAAAGAAAATAGTTAATGAAAAAGTTGTGCAGGTCTTAGTTGATTCCCACAATTAGATTTTAGACCATAAACCTATCATTATACACTGATTATTTCTAGCTTAGAAACTATAACTACTTTGTTGTCAGTTTTTTATGTGTTGTCTATATAGCATTAATTTATCAAAAGATTGCATATATATATATAGCATCGAGGGTTACGATTACGAACAATGCTTTTAAAACATTTACGATAAATTTACGATAAATCATATATACATGACGTGAGATCTTTCAGGGGACATGCATATACACATAGGGAGAGAGAAGATAAGTTTCATAAATTAGGTACAATAACGATGAGATATATTATTTTAAGAAATTATAGAAGATGATTGATCAAAAAAAAAAAGAAACTATATATAAAAGATGCATGATCTAATATATTGGTTTGTCTAGTAAGAGGAGTACTCCAGGATAAGCTTAATAAGTAAATAATTTTGTATATAATTTGATCTTTTTCTTTCTTTCTGATGCAACATCGATCGTGCAAATGATTTGTGTGTAAAGCTACGCAATTCATATGATGTTGGCTTTTTAACCGTCCGATCCATACTATATGATGGATATTGGTGAACTTCATTTCACACTATATCCACATATTAATATACATCAATTTTATTCCAGATGGATAAAATATTTAATTGTATATAATTATTAAGCGAGAAGATAGAAAAAGATATGTCACACATTAAACACTAAGCTTTTGCCCATTTGTAGAATTATTTCCAAGTGCTATCTTATAAAGTGGTTTTGCCACCACTAGTGGCTATACCTCGTGTTTGGATTTTCATTCTTTTCCTGTTAATTTTTGGCATGAACGAGGTTAAAGCAATTTTATTGGAGATATCTCATAAGAAGTTTTTAAAAACTTATACTTACAATATAAATATTATGTTGGATTCTCGAAATCATGAAAACCCCAAAAATTCTAATTTGAGAACTTTTAAATTGGATTTTATTAAATAAACCAATAATCACTAAAAATATAACTGATGCAATAATTGTTTGCCATCAACTAGTAAGAAGATGCCATCTATTTTAAAGTCTCTCCAGCATTTGTTGAAGTCTCTTCGGGAGCAGTCGATTCTTTATTTTCCTCTCTATTTTTTTTTTTTTTTGTTTTTTTCTGAATTTTATATTTACTAGGTACATGTTTAGGTACTTGCGTTGTGGATACCCTAAAAGTGATACTATCACCATATATAGTGACCGTATAGTGAAACTGAAAATAAGTAGAAAAGATAAAACAAAATAACGAAAAATGTAGAAAGAAAGTGGTATATTTAGTGGTATAAAATTTGAAGTTATATAATTGTTAAAAAAAAACGTAAGAATCATACGTAAATTATGTAATGCAATGCCGGTTAGAATATACAATAGCTACCTTAAATTATGAATTGCGTAGAGTTTCTTTCCCCTAATTCTATGTAGAGTTTTTAAACTAATACTATGTAGATTTTTTCCTAATATTATGTATAGCGTTTTAAACCAATAGCTATACTTATTCGAAATACAAATATAGATTCTATGGGATTTGCCTTTGTCAAAGAGAGATGCTATGAATTTGAACATCTGACTAATTAATCTATCTAATATAACTTATTAATGAATTTGAAATGTGATACTATTTTTTTTAACTGATCAAATATAACTAGTTATACAATTTTACGTTTAAATAAAGTGATTTTGGTTTTTGAAAAAAATGATTTGTATCATAAATTTCCAAGAAAATTACCATTTACAATATTGGTCGAGACACACCGCCATATATATACAATTGCCAAAAAGAAAAAACAATGCAACCAAGAAATTAGTAACATTATTAGTGTTGTACTGACACCAACATGAAGAATCATTGATATGTAAATCGAATCTTGCTTTCATAGACTAGAATCTAATTAAAATCAATAATCTGCTGAGTAGAGGCAGAGAACTGGATTCATGCAATGGCACGTGCATGAGCCTAGATGAGAGGCAAACTTTACCAATAGGACTGATGAAAAATTCTACTGTGGAATTAATACCAACGTTTTATTAAATAATGGATGTTAAAGGGGTTAATAGAAGTTAGAAGTAAGGCAATATCTGGGCCCCAGCGATGGACCATATCTGATTTATTATACAATCGTATTTTTGTTAATGGATTTTATAGTATTAATACCATGACTATTATACATTTGATATGTGCTCATGTAGACACATTATGCATGCATACATGCAGCCTGCAGAGTGTTGATTGAGAAGACGTTTTGGGTCATTGTTTTCGTCATACGACCATGTAAATTAACTAGGCACTTTAGTCTTTATTTTTTTTTTTTGCCATCTTATTTTATTAAAAAGTCAAAACCCACATAGTACAAGGACCATTTAAAAAACATACAACTGATACAAAACTTAAACTATAGCACAAAGTAAAAGAGATAACAGCTGGGCTTCAAAGCCCAGTAACACTAAACCTTGACCAAACAACAACACTCGACAAACATACGTCGAGATTCTTATCGAGAATATGGCACGTGGTTAGCCCTCAACCAAACGAGGTACACGCGTCATCCAGGCCTTCCACTTTCCTCACCCCGAGAGAGCACGCCGGAGAAACTAAACGGCGCCGGTAAACACACCGGAAACGAGAAACTGCATCACAACCTTTCAGTGCCTGGAATCCTTAAGCGGAGAGCATCATCGATCAATTCGAAATCTCATCCACAGCCTCCAAGCCACCAAATCCGAGATTAAAACCAGCCCCACGGATTAAAGAAATCAAGCAAAGGCCGATTAAACCCAGAAATAAAACCACCAACACTAACAAAAAAGCTAAGTGCCGACAGACCATCACCGAAGAAGAAGGTGTGGTCTCCGGAGTCAAAGCCGGTCGCCCATCAATCGAAAGATGCGACACCGGAGCAGGGGCCGGACATGCAACGCCGCCGGAACAGTCCATGCCGGGAAGAGAACGCGAGAATCGAAGATTAAGCATCGCCGTAAAACAACTTTTCCCGACCGACGGTGGTACAGAGAAACCACACCGCCGGTCGGAGATCGCGATTCCAAAAATCTTTTCTAGAGAGAGGTCGGAGGATTTTTCTCTCACTTTGCACTTTAGTCTTTATATATTCTTAGAATAATTTTCCAAAAACCGTATTAATTAATTACGTCAAAGTAAAATTGCCATATTCATAGTCTTGTATTGGCAAGCTAAAGCAAATCATATTAACACATATTTTTCTAGATCTGATTCTTTGGTAGAGATATCGAGTGCTTTAAGAATTATTTGAGAAGAGATTCTCGATAAAGAAAAAGAAAGATTACCCAGCAAATTAGTATAATAACTACTTAGCTTACTTTTAATTTTAAACGAATTATTTAAACAAGTCAGGGGATCCACGCCCCTACGAGACTCGGAAAAGACGTCATATGTTATAATTAGATCCCACTTATCTACTTACGTGTAAACGTGTCATGCTTTAGTAAGTTGGGTATTACAGTGAATATGTTAGATAAATATTCGATTTAAAATTATACTGGTTTTATAGTCGAAATTAATCTCCTAATAGTCGACAAAACATAACAACAAAAAGACTCCTAAACGTCGAAGCCTTTGCCTCTTCAACAGCAACGACAAAGAAAAGAAAAAAACTCCTAATCGTCGCAACTGTTGAAGACTTTGGCCTGTTCAAGCAAAACAACAAAACTATCACGATTTAAGATTACTTTGTTCTCTTCTCTACGTTCACTTTCCTTTCAGATTATATTCTTTGTCATGCACACAACCGTATTTTGAATCAGATCTCATATTAATTATAAATTCAAATTTATCAGGATTTATTTTATTTGTTTTACAGATTTTTACGTTCACAATAGTTAAGACTTACAGACATATTATAGAAACCAATTCTTGGCAAGAACGTAATATTCCCTGAACTCTAACTGTAACCTTTGTAAAGAAATCCGTTTTGAGTGCAGAGAATGATCATAAACCATGTAGTCAACCGATGTGAGACTCTTCATCGAAATAGGCCCATATAATTAAGTTGGAAACAATCATCTGTATAATTTTACAAATGGGTTAAGTTTTACTAATGGGTTTAGTTTTACAAATGGGCTTAAAGCAATTTTAGTGTGGAACACAAACTGAAAGAGAGACACACCCGTCTTTTCTCAACCGTAGAGAATAGTGTCACTCTGTCCAGTTTACGACCCTTAGTTTTTAGTTCCGCACGTCGATGACACGACACAGACCTTGGTAAGCACTCAACAACCTTCCACACTGAATTAGTATTTTATCAGATAATTCATACGTCAATGACATGTCACAGACCTTGGTAAGCAAGCACTCAACAATCTTCCACAGAAAACTAATATTTTATCTAGATAATCCCTGATTTATTTTTTAATATGGTTTTATTAACGACGATAAACACTGATTAATGTTAAAAACATTTCCATTAGAAAAAAAAAGAAAAGTAAAACCGACCGTGTCCACCTGCCAACGAAAACCACCGGTACCAACAGATTGGGAGCGATTATAAAACCATTTACCAAATTTTATATTAATAAAAAAATACTTAAAATAAGAGAAATACAGACCGAACCTTATCCAAAGCCGCACGTCAAGGCAGTATAAATATTATCTATTGGTATGGAACCAGAGATAACCAAACACGAAAGAGAGAGACAAGCAATAACCGGAGATAACCGAAAGCAAGAGAGAGAGAGAGTGACATGGCGGACATAGCGATTTTGGTGGCGGAGGAGTATGAGCGGAGGGTGAGACAGACGGCGGATTCGAAATCAGCGTCGTTGGAATTTGATTGGTGGAAGAATGTTCCGGCGAAGTTGACAATAGGAGTCAACGAGAAGAAGATAGAGAGTTTGATGAAGAAGTTTGAAGCTAAATCTCAGTTCGCTCTTGCCATCTCACATGGCTTCTTCTCTGCTTAGATTCCACTTTGTTCATCATAATCTAATTTCCTTTCTCTGCTTTTTTATGTATTTGTTTGAGTTTATGTAAATAAGTAAATAACTGAATTAATCAAATGTAAATTTATGTTTACTTAATCAAACTTTGGATATGATTTGATTAATAAAAACAAATCTCAGGGGACCACGCTCCTTACGTTGAAAAACTCTAGGGGAAGAAACATAACATTTAAAACTTCATCATCCATTTCATGTGTTGAGAGACTTCGGCGTAATTATTGCAGTTCGATCCTTAAATTTTGGATTTCTCATAAAAGAAGCATCATATTTTCTTTGGTGCAAAATAAACCTTTTTCTTTTTTAATCTGAGTTAAGAATGGGAAGCAGCGAGGAGATGCCAGTGGTGCTCATCACAGGATGCTCACACGGAGGAATCGGCAACGCGCTGGCTCGTGAGTTCTCGTCGAAGGGTTGTCGTGTTGTGGCGACGAGTCGATCGCAGAACACGATGGCCGATTTGACGAAAGATCCCAAGTTTTTAGTACAAGAGCTCGATGTTCAGTCAGAACATAACGTGAATAAAGTCTTTTCGGAAGTTATCGACAAGTTCGGTCAGATTGATGTTCTGGTCAATAACGCCGGAGTTCAATGCGTCGGTCCACTCGCTGAGATTCCAATTCAGACCATGGAGCACACCTTTAACACCAATGTGTTCGGTCGGTAAATTAAAACATGTCTCAAATTCTCTCATGATCACAATGTGTTCGTTAAAATTCCTGAGTAAAGTTTTTTTTTTTTTTTTGCAGGTTCCATGAGGATGACTCAAGCTGTTGTACCTCACATGGCGTCAAAGAAGAAAGGAAAGATTGTGAACATAGGAAGTATCAGCACAATGGCACCAGGACCATGGGCAGGGGTTTACACTGCATCAAAAGCTGCTCTTCATGCTCTTACAGACACATTAAGGTTGTCTATATTTCAGCAATCTTCTTTGTCAGCTTGATCATATGGTTTATCTTGTTTTGTGTTTTCTTTATTTTTCTAAGGTTGGAGCTTAGGCCATTTGGGATTGATGTGATCAACATCGTCCCAGGAGGTATTCAATCAAACATATCCGACTCAGGGATATCGAGCTTCGATAAGTTACCTGAGCTGAAACTATATAAGCCTTTCCAAGAAGCTATCCGTGAAAGGGCGTTTTTGTCGCAAAACGTTAAGCCAATACCTGCAGAGACGTTTGCGAAGGAGGTGGTATCAGTGGTCCTGAAGGAACACCCACCGGCTTGGTATTCTACAGGGAGGTTGTCCACCGTCGCGGCGATCATGCACCATTTGCCCATTTCCGTCAAAGATTTTCTCCTGACTAAGAGCTTCATGAAAAAAGGGCCAAAAGAAACTGTTTGAATGTATTCACCCAAATATTAACCATGAAACAAGCTAGATACAGAAGCCACATAGACATAATAATGGGCTCTTAAGCCCAACACAGTCCAGAATAAGAGACATAGTAATTGGCTCTTTAGCCCAACACAGTCCAGAATAAGATCCCAGTAAGCCTCAAGTCTGGTCCTTATCACACATCTATCTGAAGTATGTTACTAGCCTACTAATACTAGGTAATATAATCCATCAAGGAACAATGTGTGTGTTTTGTGAGAATTATGATCAATATACTTCCAACAAAACTGAAGAATATAGCATTTGTCACTATTCTGAATTTATTATTAAATTTCACATTCACAATAAATGTAAAATACTTTTAAAGGTTGATTGGTAAGTATTTTAGAAGTGTTATAGGGTCTCTCTACAGTTCAAATAATTTTTAAACCATAGATCTTTTTTTTAATCATGCTTTATAATTTATTTTTTAAAACAACATATTTTTATTTCCTATTCATTTTTAGTTGTAGAAAACAAAACATCTAAAATACTTATATTTGACTTTAAGAAGTTTAAATATAAATCATTAAAAAAATTTCAAACCTACCGTTGAAATCGTATAGCAAAATAAGTTACAAACTTTTTTACAGTTAAAAATATAAATGTAAAAATCATTTCAATCAAGTCTTTAATATTCAGATTTGTTTCTAATTAGTTATCTGAACAATTGACCCTGAAAAAGAAAGCCAAAAAAAAAGGTTATAAAGAATGCATGAACTATGAGAGCTAATTCAATATTCAATGGTCCACCATATTAATCTACGGTCAAGATTTTGTAAAATACATGTCTGAAGTTAAAATTTAATAAAGAGAGAAAAAAAGAAAAGAAAAAGTCAGTAGTTCAGGAAGAGGAAGAACAGAGACGACTCTCTTTACCCTCTCATCTCCTCTTCCTTCCACAAACATGGATTCAAAACCCTAATTTCTCCCCCTAAAATCATTCTCACCATCAATTCCTCACCGTTGATTTTGTTAAGAAGATGGGTAAAAGCGGACGGCTCAGATGGAACCCTTTCAGCCACAGATCCTCTTCATCAAGACAGGAACAGAACCAACAACAACAACAACCTCCAGTTGAATTCATATGTCCGATTTCAAAAACAATAATGTCCGACCCAGTTGTCGTCTCCTCCGGTCAAACCTTCGAACGTGTCTGCGTCCAAGTCTGTCGCGACTTAGGCTTCATCCCCAAACTCAATGACCTTAACGAAAATCCGCCGGATTTCTCTACAGTAATCCCTAACCGTAACATGAAATCAACAATAGACGGCTGGTGCGACTCCGTCGGCGTCGACCGGCCACAACCGCCGGATTACTCCGCCGTGGAAACCAATCTCCGGCACCAGATGCCGCCGTCGGAAGTGGAGATCCGCGTGTCGGAGCAGGAGCTGCTGAGAGCGGTGGCGGACCGAGCTCCCGTGATATACCACCACGCAGACTCTGACCTAATGGGCCGGAGAAAGCCCATTGGGGATTTCAACTCCACAAGCTCTGATGAATCGGTGATCGTGGCCCAAAGCCCATTTACTCCTCTCCCTCTAACCACCCGCCCCGCTTGCTTCTCCCCTTCGTCTTCCTCCTCCGAAATCGAATTCTCCGCCGCCGCCGCCGCGAATTCGCCGGAGGAGGAAGAGATCTACAACAAGCTCAAAAGCTCCGACGTGTTCGATCAGGAGCAGGGGTTGATCATGATGAGGAAGATGACTCGGACGAAAGACGAAGCTAGAGTTTCGCTATGCTCATCTCGGATCCTCGCTCTCCTCAAGAGCATGATCGTGTCTAGATACAGCTTAGTGCAGACGAACTCTCTAGCTTCTCTAGTGAATCTATCTCTCGAGAAGACCAACAAGCTAACGATCGTACGGTTAGGATTCATCCCTTTGTTGATAGATGTTTTGAAGTCAGGGTCCAAGGAGGCGCAAGAGCACGCCGCGGGTTCGATCTTTAGCCTCTCGTTGGAAGACGATAATAAAATGCCTATAGGAGTTTTGGGCGCGCTTCAACCGCTTCTCCACGCGCTTAGAGCGGCCGAGAGTGACCGTACGCGCCACGACGCGGGTCTAGCGTTGTATCATTTGTCTTTAAACCAAACGAATAGGTTGAAGCTTGTTAGGCTTGGAGCTGTTCCGGTTCTGTTCTCGTTGGTTCGGTCTGGTGAGTCAGCGAGTAGAGCGCTTTTGGTTATATGTAACTTGGCTTGTTGTAGCGAAGGGCGGTCGGCGATGCTTGATGCTAACGCGGTGGGGATACTTGTCGGGAAGCTGAGGGAGGAGGAGGAGAGGAGGGGGGAGGAGAGTCGGTCCTCGGCGGCGGCGAGGGAGAATTGCGTGGCGGCGTTGTTGGCGTTGAGTCACGAGAGTTTGAGGTTTAAGGGGTTGGCGAAGGAGGCGAGGGTGGTGGAAGTGTTGAAGGAGGTTGAGGAGAGGGGGACGGAGAGGGCGAGGGAGAAGGCGAAGAAGATTCTTCAGTTGATGAGGGAGAGGGTTCCGGAGGAGGAGGAGGATGATGGCGAAGGGACGGTTGATTGGGACAGAGTTATTCTTGACTCGAACGGGTCGATACGGTCGAGGTTTAGAGGTGGTGGTGGTCGGAACAGAATGGTCACTCAGAATTCTTCTGGCTTCTAATCACATTTTATTTCTTCTTTCATGCTTTGTTTGTATAGAGAGAAAAATTTGGAAAATGTTTGTGATGTATTTTTTTGTAACTTTGTGATGATGATTGACTAGAAAAGAAATGACAAAGAAAGCGTGAGTGATGTGAATATATGATGTGTTATGGGTATTTTGTAACATAAACATTTACATTAATCCAAGCTTTACTAATGTGTAAGTAGTCTTGTTTGTATGTATCAGTATAAACCAAATGCTTGATGAGTGAGTGCTGTTGAGCTTGGTGAGCTTATATCAATCAGTCTAGAGGAGATAGGTAGAGAAGGAGAAGATGAACTTGCAGTCCTAACCTTTAGTTAGAAACAAGTAACGATAATCGCAGGGGAGAAAACAGCTGTTCTCTTACTTCGTGTACGCAGCAGGAAACAAAAATCAACGAATGTTCGTCTTGGGCTTTTATCTTATCAAATGGGCTTAATTTATATTTGACTCACGGGATCTAGCATTTAGACCAAAGCTTAATAGTTTTAAGATTAATCATTCGTATATGGCAACGGGATCTAGCATTCAGACCCAAAGGAAAGTAGTTTTAAAATAATCATTCTTATGTAGCATTCAGACCCAAAGCTAAATAGTTTTGAGATAACTTCATAGAAAGTAAAGATATTTTCCCACGAGTTTATAAACTTGAGCTTTGAAATTCAAGTAAAGTTTTGTGAAATGTAAAATCTTGACCGCATCCAACATAATGAACACTGAACACAAAAATACTCTAAAAAATCAAAATCGATGCCAAAAAATCAACTGACTAACACTAGAACCTAAATATATGAAAACGTGGCATTACTTTGCTCTAGTTCATTTTTGCTCTTAAAACTATTGTCAAGCAGTTGATAGTAGAGTAAAGCATGCTATATATTACACGTTCCAGGATTAATTTGGGTTCTGATCAAAACTTTATGTGCCTTATTAAGTGATTTATAGTTATCCCCCTATACATTAAAAGAGAAATCACTTTAGTGATTTTTGATGACGTGTCGTTCATAGGTGAACTTTCAAAAAAATTGTTATAATTTGATTGGTCGATAGTTTTTAATTTTTATTTATTTAAATTAAATCTAAAAATTTAAGGTAAGTCTAAAAACATTTAACATCACTTGCCATATAATCTAAAGAATATTACAAATATCAATTTATGGCAACTAAATCTCGAAAGTATAGAAAGATTAATAATGTTATATTTTATTACTTTTAATATCTATAAACTATAAAATATAATGAACAAATTTTTATATAAGATAATTATAATAGTTTTATATTCTACTTGATGAATTGTATTCGAATATAATTATATAATAACTATTTTAAATATTACAAAAATCCAAACATGTTTATTAATATGATTTTTAAATTATTTATCGTTGTTTAAGAATAAATTTATCAGAATTTTAAAATTATTTATATAATGTTATAAATTATTTATAAAAATATAGATCCTACTATATATTGATTGAGAAGTCACATAACTGATTTTTTATTACGTGTTGATCATAAATGAACTCTTCAAATTGTTATAATTTGATTGACCGATAGTTTTTAATTTTATTTATTATAATTATATCTAAAAGGAAAGGATAATTCAATTACCACTTTCCAAATAATCTACATAATATTAGAAATAATTATTTATGGTAACTAATTGTTGAAACTATGAAAGAGTAATAATGCGATCAATTTTTTTATATATTTATAAATTACATAAAATAATACACAAAGTGTTTATTTGAATTGATATAATGATTTTATATTCATATAGAAAGAATTATATTTGTATATAAAGTATCATAATAACTATTAATGTCTAATAATTCAATGCATGCTTTATAAATCATTTATAAAATTATAAATACATTTATAAAATTATAAATATATTTATAAAAATCAGGCGTTTTAAATTATTATAAGATGTTCTAAGTCATTTATAGAAGCTTATACATATTAATAAAATGTATTTTGAAAATTTATCATCCTATTACAATATTTTGAATTTTTTTCATTTTAATGGTAAAATTTCTCAACTATGTTTACTTAGTGTAGAAACCCCTAAACTAAATATTTACTGGTAGTAATAGTAATTATGACCTATCAGAGTTTAATTCATTAAATAAAGTTAGTTTATGGGGTTTTTCGTTAAATACTTAGTTTGAGGATTTTTACCCAAAACAAACATAGTTGGGGGGTTTTAACGTTAAAATTCCTTATTTTTTTCTTATTATCTATTATTTAAATCCTTATAGTGTGATTTGTTTTATCAAAAACCAGTTTCAATCAACTGACAAGATATCTTCTTTCCTAATATCATGCATTTAATATTTAAATATATATATATATATAACAAGATTTGAGTTATCAAAATTATGTATATATTATAACCAGAATATTTTTAAAAATTTATTAGAAGATATTTTATCTGATAGCTGAATTAAAATTTATTAGAGGATATTATATCTCATTGCTTCTCTTGAAAACTAGGTCATTTAGAAACTTAAACTAATTTGCTATATAAATATCGCACCACCCACATTAGTTTCATGCATCTATCTTTTAAGTTTTCATATGTTTTTGATCGTTGTAATTTAAATTCTACTTTTGTGATCTTGTGCAGGTGTATGATAATCAATAAGTAACTCATAGACGGGAACACCATTACTGGTAATATTATAGGAGATTCTTCTTCTCCGTTTATTTTTGTTCTCTTCCTCTCCATGTTGTATCTCTATCTATATTTTTGCATCAGTAGTGATTCAAATAACAAAAAAAAAGATGACTTTGTTTATCCAGGAACTGATGATCTCTTTCGAAAAAGGTAATTCTTTTTTTTTATAAAGTTAAATCACTTATCAAGAATATAATATAAGATATGTATGCTAATTAAGTGTAATTTATTTATTGTGCGTGATCCTCTTCGGTACGTCTGAGAGCCAAAGGTAATCTCAAAGCTTTTTAAAAACTTTGAAACTCATTGATGTTGTCCTATCAATTATATAATTTGTTATCTTTAAATATTTTTGTTAGAATTACCTCTTTTCTGACTCAAAGCTTAGAGAAGGAAACCGTAAATCATCTCTGCTGTTACAATGAAACCAATGATAATAATTCTCAGGTAATTTAAATCTCTCTTTTATATTTCATGGCTAATTTTTTTTATTGGGGTTGTGCGTGAAATATTTATTTTTTCTCAATTATATTTTTCTGATGTTTTAAGATTAGTGTTAAATGTGATCGTTTTCTAAACGTTCTAATGTATTCTTTGTTCATATGAACATAGTATAAATATCAATATGTAACATCGAATCTTTCATATTAACCATATACATGTAACATAAATATTATATAGTTGTAAATATAATATCAACTTAATATTAATGTTAATGTCCGCACATGCGTGCGGGCGGTCCACCTAGTATACTATAAGTTTATTAATAAAAAATTATTTACCAATGCTTTGAACAAGTCTAGTAATTAAAGATGGATACAGATCGAATATTCGATTTTTTTTAAGTATTTATCCGAATAATCAATATCCAATTCGATACACTTTGTAGCCATCCAAATATTTGGTGTTTGGATATCCGTAATTTTTTTAACTTTTAACTGGATATAGATTTAATCCATACAAATAAAATTATTATTTTTTAAATCCCAAATAATATAAATAGTCATATTTATTAAAACATATATTTACTTTTAAAATTTCTAATAGCTAATATAAAATATTTAATAAATAAAATATTGTAAAAATATTAAGATATTATACTATATAATATTATATATATATTTTTTTAAATATATGTATATATATATGTATATAACGGATTTCAAATATTTGTTTCTAAAAATATTAGTATATGTGATTTTCTTTATCTTGTATAGATATTGCATATTAGTATATATTTTGTTTCGCAAAATTACAAATATCAAGATTTTTCTGTTCAAATCTAAACAAATAATGAATCGAATAAAAATTTTACAAATATATAGTCCACCTCTAGAGTAGTAATCATCTGATATAGTTGACATCTCCCCTACTTTATGGATATGATGATTGTCCAATTTATACATGAATTCGACACTAACGGCCCCCTTAATTCGTAAACTGCAACCTAACCTCTTGATTTAAAACGTTATTATATGTTCCAAATATTACGTATAGTTGATTACTAGTGGGGATATCATATATGCCTGCGCATATAGAAATATGATAGTGTGATCGATCTAATGCATAAAAAGGTTTTTACCTTTTCAATTTTACGAAATAAGTAGAGAATAGTGGGGCGTAGCTACTGCTAAAAAGGCTTTGTCCCGTCATGCCTATGGAAAACGCATTATACACTTCTTTTTCATCTGAAGATTGCTTTAATTGAAAATGCATTATTCGCTACAACATTTTATGATTTTATATATATGTAGATATATATATGTAGATAATCAAGTTATCAACGTGGAAACATCATTGCAAAACAACAAAACTGCTATAATTGTTTGCCCCCTAAATCTTCTAAAATCCTTAGCCTAATCATTTGGATTTCCATTCTCCAGAAGAAGATATAAAGAAAGATATGGCTTTATTTTCACAAAAATCCATGTTTTATCAATCATTAGATTTCTATGTTATAATTTACAAAACTGATAGATATATCAGAAAGTTTTGTTTTTCCTCTTCTGAGTTGCTTACTTTATTAACATTTTCAAATAGCAATTTATATATATATATATATAGAAAACAGAGATATTTTGAATTAATGAGAATTGAGAACAAAACCATTGATTTACCTCAAGGTACTACAAAAGAATAGAAGATCTTCACTATATCATCAACCAGAGGGATTCTTGTAAGAAAATATAAAAAAACTAACCCTACTTCCCCCCAACGCCATCGTCTAGGCATGACATCCTTCTTTTCACTTTAAAAAGCGCAAATCGATCGATTGTGAGAGTGAATGGTTGTTATATGATCAAGATTAATTATCTTATATTAACTAAACTATTATTCACGATTAAACTCTTTCACCATTTCTTTGAGAAAATAAAGAACGAGCAGAAGCTGACATCATAACTAAATGAACAGTTTTTGATTAGTTTCTGTGTGATTAAAGCAACTTTGCTCACTAACTTTTTCCCCTTTTCTGTTTTGCTTACTAATTTTAAAATGCCCCATAGATGTAAGTGTAACCATCGAAGTTTGGTTTAATGACGACGACTATGATTAAAGAAATTACGGGCATGGTGACGTACTGAATGACGAGTACGATTACTGTCGAATTACAATGACACGACGAGTTAATGTGATTGTATATTTCCTCCAATATGGTTAATACATCTTTGTATTCGGATATGGAACTTTCAAGTTAATAAAAATTATAAATTTGTAAAAATATAGTTTCTTTGGGAAACTGTTACTATTATTGATTAATAGATGAAGGACGTGTTAATTTATGTGAGTTTAAAATAAAAATAAGAGGATAAATTTACGATAAGCGGCGGCTAAAGATTCCCTGGATCTCGCCACCAATCACTCTATCTATAGGTAAATAAACTAATAACCCTAGGTGAAATAAAATAACAACCAATGCAATGTTCTTTTGTTTAGGGTTCATACACAACCCTAGTATCAAGAGAGCTAACATTTTTATAGCATGATATTTGGGTCCCTCGTGACATAAACTGATAAACCTTTCTCTTTGTTGCATCCTTCCCTTAATTAAATAGAATTTTAAAGTATAGAAACCTCGAGCCGATGTTCAAAATCAAATATATTATATAGACCCACTTCTACATATAAACACACCCAATCCAGTACAGTTAATAAACGGAGCAAAACCGATATAACAATAACATTAATAAGAAAGAAATAACATTGTTCCAATATATACAAAGTCATTGTTAATTTAGACCACAGAAACTTTAGAACATAAGAGATTCCAAAATATTTCCATACACTAATTAATGTTCCATTCATCAAATATTTTCGCTGAGATTCTCTATTCCATTTTTTTATATATCTATATAATAATAAAAACGATCATAATGTAATAAAAAGGTTAGGTTGAATCTAATCAGAAGGAGAGATCCATGATAATTCCTTCATACCTTTATTTCTCACCGCTGCTAAATTATTCTCCGATCCAGAAGCAACGGGCGGTGTGTAACCATCGGATCTTTGCACCATGTATTGCTCTTCACCATTGATCGATCTTAGAGGATCATTATCGGTGTCAGAATTCTTGTCCAGTCCATGCATAGTGTTTAGGGTTGGCTGTGCCATCGACGAGGATGAAGAGGCAATAATGTTGTGAAGCCCCCCAAAGTTTGTTCCCACGTCCACGTGGTTATTGAAAAAAGGGTTTGCGATGGTTTGCATGTTCAGGTTAAGGAGATGACCCTGATGATAATATGTAGAAGGAGGAGTTAGGTAACGATGACTGGTTGATGGTGGTGGGGTAATCTTGTGAGGAAAGGGTTTCAAGGGTCGTGAGGATGATGAAGGAGAAGAAGGGCCGAATAGGTCAGATCTTGATCTTGGAAAAGGAGAGGATGATGATGATAATCCAGCGAAAGGATTTGAAGGACTACCAGTGAATTCTTGAACCATGGCTCTGAAGTTTGAAGTGTCGGTGGTCAAAATAGTGGTAGGTGCCCGTCTCGAGACTCGAGATCTCTTCTTAGGAATCCGTGTTGTCACCGCCAGACCGTTTTTCTTGTCGGTAGGTACAGAACTAATGGGACTACTTGTGTCTGTGTTTGAGACTATTCTCAGATCTTGTTGAAGTGGGTTTGTGAAGAAGACTGGTGGTGTAGAGCCATCAGTGGGCTTCATGGTCGTTGTTGACCAGAGTGGATTATCTGTTGACCAACCGGTGTTGAGATAGTTAGCTATGAGAGAGTCAAGCTGTGTTTGACCGGCGGTGGTTGCGTTGTTGTTGTTGAATAAAGCAGAGATTGATTGATCGGCGCGTGAGTCGTACTCTTCTTGTTCTCCTCCACCACCACCGCTTGAAGATTGCATGCTACTACTGTTGCCGGAATCCATGGCAGAGAGAGAGCTAGAGAAAGATAGATGATGGCTTAGCTAGAGAGAGGATGATGATGATGGTTTAGCGAGAGGAATGAGAAATAATGGAGAGGGTTATGATTATTATTTTGGTTGCGAAAAACTTCAAAAAAAGAGGAAGAGAGTGTGAACGGAATTGAAATGGATGGTTGTGTGTGAAAGAAAAACCAATTAAAAGTGGACAGTTTCTTCTCATTTTTTTACTCTTACTTTTAACGCTCTTTACCTTTTGTTCCCCTTTTTTCGTTACTTGAAACTTGAAACTAGGGCTAATACATGTTAGTGTATAAAAATATCAGAGAGTAAGGGTGCTCGAACTATGCGTTTGATCGTTTGCTAGAGTGATTCGGCTTATAATCAAAATATTCTTTTAAAAGATAGCACGTACTTACAACTATTCAAAAATTGATGATGTGAATGACTTAACAGTAATAAAATTTAAGAACATGGAGCTTTTTGTTTACATCAACAGGGATTTTGTTTAAGCATGAATATATAATTATATATACACATACGTATAATTCGTTTCATTATCATTACTTTTCAAGGAGTGCTTCTAATAAGTATTGTTGTTTTCATATGTGAATGGAATAAAAGAAATGGTAGACGGAATTTACCAACATTGACTATTAGCAGTAGTAGATATATATTATATATATGGTAAAAAATTTAAATGATTTTTAAAATATAGTTAACTGATAATAGAGTAAAAGCTCTTGATTTTAGGTAAAGAGTTGTTAGTCTATGAAAAAAGATAAGTTGTTAGTCTATATGAAAATGATACAAGCAATAACCATAGCTCCTTTATACACCTAAAATGATATTTTATTATAAGAAAATTTATCTATATTAAGAGAACTGTATTTAAAAACAGTAGAATTTCAGTGAGAGGCTAGTATGTACGTACATTCAATCGTGTGTTACTATATGTACAAAAATGCGTAATTACATGTGGAATAGTGACATTTGGTAATGATTAATAGAGACATGTACCAGAAGTTGTCAAACAGAGCACAGTCTTTGACCGGGACAATGATCTGTGAGACCAAATTAAATTTAGTAAATGGAACAAAATGTGTGTATCCCTTTCCTGATTTAATCGTATTTATTGTACTTTTCTTCAATCTATGTTTTTTTTTTTTTGACAATTCTTCGATCTATGTTTGATTTGATTTGATTTGTTTTATGGTCTGGACTAACAAGGTGAATCATAGACAAGAGGAAACCATTCGCTTATTGTCATCTAGCCATTGACAAGAACTTGCTATTTCGTCACTTTCTAATACCCAAATAAACCATATAACTTTTTTTAAACTAGTTAAAATTTGATAATTATAGTTTATGGAATATCAATGATATAATAGCATTCTATAATAATTTACCTATTTTTTTATGGTTGGTATTCTTTTCTTAATATAGTAGCATTTTTAGATTGATCGATAGTTTGGTCGGGTAGATAAATTCAGTTCAACCACGAACTACAACTACAGTCACAGTGCAGAAACAGTAAAACTTTTACTCTTTGGTTTCTGAAAATATATCTAAACTTTGTTGTATTCGTAAAAATCGATACTTTTCCATTAACTTGGAACTCAATTAAGTTATGCATATATTAATCAATTTTCTCAAGTATCACGAAAAGCTTCTAAGATCAAATCGAAATAATTTGTATAAATAGAGATTTTGTAAGCTTACAAAGTATTTTTGACCACAAAACTTATTAAAGTATTTACTTTTTAGATTATGCTTTTTCACGGATTTAATTATTTTAGGGATTAGAGGTGGCTGTGTAGTTGTTGAGGTCATTGTCGTTCTATTTCATAGCTGTTGTGTAGTTGCCTAGATTTGCTTCTCCGAAGATCAAATCTTGAAGTGAAATCCCGAGATCTGACATCTTCACGTACTCTTCACTTGTTTGATATATATATATATATATTTTTTAAACAATATTTTCTCTGCATTTTTTTTAATTTGTGCATACATATTAAAAAATATTAATTTTGTACATTTTATAATAAAAAAATAATTATCTATATATCTAATCACATTTAAACCAATATTTTAAAAATTATAAAATTAATAAATTGTGCATTTAAACTCTAAAACGACATTTATTTTAAAACAGAAAAATTTTACTCTACAACAACAACTAAAATAAAACGAAAGAAATGCTAATCTGTTAATTTTCCTAAATACGAATTTATGATAAACTATTATCCATGATTTCTTACTTATTTAAATTTCCATTGAATAATAAATAATAATATAGTATTATCAAAGAAAACAGATTATTTTGATTACAACGATTAGTAGTTTTATTCAGGTGCTTAACATTACTATTTACATTGTGACAAAAAAACATTACTATTTACTTGTTTATTTAGAAAAATAAAACATAATAATTTCATAAATAAACATAATAATTTCATAAATATATTTTAACTTTAATACATATGTTTACTATAATTTTTTACGAACTATTGTTTTATCATATATTTTTACCATAACGATTGACTATAATGAATTATATATTGACTATTGTTCAAGTATTTTCATAACGATTTCAGTATTGCATAATCAATCTTTATTAGATTTCAGAGACTTACATAAATTTTGATCTACAAATCTTATATTTTATAATTCATATTTTATAAAGCATCAATATTTATTTTTGAAATGATATTTAAATTTAAGCCAAAAAAACTTATTAATTTTAGATTACATTTCAATACGGCCATAAATTTTGCATGGAATTTAAAGCTTTCAAATCTTTTGCCTAACTATATATGGACTCATTGGTTGATTATAATTACATTAGTTATATTAGAGTTTGAATGATTTACATTGTTCAGAGTATATATATATATATATATATATATATATATATATATATATATATATATATATATATATATATATAAAACAAACAAGCAAAAAAACAAAACATTATTGGAAGTTTAAAAGAAAGGAGCCAGCCGAGCCAAGTCTCAAAAAAGAAAAGGAGCCTTTGCATTCCTTAAATGTTTAATTAATAAAAATTGAGTGGTTGATTTAATGATCTTCTATAAATTTAACCAGTCAAATCTTATAAGAAAAATATATATACGAAAATAAGTATAAAGTGATATATTTACAAAATATCGGTGAATGTAGGAACATTTTCATATAGATATCGTGATAAATCAGAAAAGGTATTATACTGATTAGACCCTCCCTTTATAAAATCACAATTTAAAAACCCTTAGCATAACCTTACCACTGTTGATATTGACCATTACACATATCTAAAACACCATGTTATTGCTTACTTTTAAGTTTTAACTAAATATTTAAAAAAAAAAATTGATGAACAAAACAAAGAAAAATTGTTTTCAGGGATATTACCCCATGATGTAAGGTGCTCAAATATGACAAGCCTATTGATTTCCGACAAAAAAAAACCATTGATTTACAAAAAATATTCCAAACATTAAATCTACAGGATGCTTAATTTTTGAATATATCCGATGAACAACAAAATAAAATTAAATTAAGAAAAACAAAAAGATCTTCATATAATTTCATTAAAATAAAGCAAACAATTACGATATATCTGATGCTCGTCTAAATAATTTTATTTTAACATTTCTTTTCTATTATCAAATCAATATCATAAAACATTATCACATCAAATTCACACATATATATATATATATATATATGTATTGTTCTACAAAAGGCAATGTTAATGATAAACACATGTAGAGAATCAAAACTCATAATTAACTGATCATAACACTTGGTTTGGTAGTTTATATTAATATTATCATTGTGCCATTATTCATATATTCAAACTATCATAATGCATATCTACATAAATATTTTCATTTCCCTTTTGAAGCGAATGTCTAAGCTGTTACCCACAGTTTAAGCAATAATTATATTTTCAAACAAAAAATATTCCCACCACTTGTAAGAATATTTTTTTTGTCTGTTAGGTTTTGTTGGTTTCCTCACTGGCTTGATTCTTTGACATCCCAATCACTCGCCGAGAATCCACACTTGATATCATAATGTCTAAATTTACAGAATAATAAGTACACTAAGATCATACAATAAACATTTTATTTCTTTTTCTGATATGATTTATTTTGTGCGATTTGTTACTGTTAACTTGTATGATTGTAGCAAAGCGACTAAACAATTCAATTATATTACTTCTTTTTATACATAGACAGGACAAGCCAAAAAGAACCAAGTCTCTCAGATAAAAAAATTTAAAACTTTTTAACCAATACTTTATCTGTCGTTTTCGATTTTTAATGCAAAATTTATTAATTTTATTCTGCAATTTATTTTTTATTGGTTAAAATATGGTTAGATATATATGTAATTGTGTTTTATATAAAAAATATATAAAATTAATTGTTTTACTAATCTGTATGCACAAACCCGAAATGACACAAAACGAAGCGGATTGAGTATAATATTTTGATCAAAATGTATAATCATCGCAAGTTTGCAACAAAGTTCGATTCTGAAAAAAACAGAAAACTTTACTCTCTTTTTTTGGGTCAAAATAGAAAACAGTACTCTGATTCATCCATTCGAAGTTAAATCATATCCTACTATTTTGCTATGTATATAAAATATAAAAGTACATAATCATACAATGACATTCAAACAAGCAGACATTAAACAAGAGTGCTTGGAGTTAAGAAGGGTGCGTGTGATTAATCAAAGGTAGTTATGCTTCAAGACAATGAGACATGCCACGTCGCATCTCTTCCTCTATCTCAGAAAAGTGGACCATTGACTTTTATTACGATACGTTTTGGGAATTACAAATTACAAGATCCAATAATAATCCAATGCAATTGACAAAATTCTTATCGTATGTCAAACAAATAAAGACCTATTTGTCAACGTCCCAAGAAACGGGTTTATCTTCTTTTTTTTGGGTGAATGTAACGGGTTTTATCGTAGAAAGCTTGGGCTTTATATGGGCCTTACAAGTAGATGATGTAATCAAAGATTCACTTCGAACACGTTGTCGCACACGTGCCCTGAGGTACATCCTCAACACTGTCTACGTCTACGTGTAAGTGAAATGAAGAAGGTCTCTTCTCCTCGCCATGCTAGTTTCACTCTCATTCCTTCCAAAAACTAATTAAAAACCCTTCAATAACATCTTTTGATCAAGCGAGCAGAGATGTTACGGTTGCTGCAGCGGAGAATCTGCAGCCAAGCGGCGGAGAAAGTACGTTTGAGCAGCAGTTTAAGTGGCAACGGAGATTTTCCCATCTTAAAAGGTCACAAAGCGGCTCAGGACTTGTCCAAAGATACTCTAAAGTCCCATGAAACAATCAAAGACAAAGAAGGTATGATGAATAAACCGAAACTTTGGTTTTTTTTTTTTTTGAACAATTTAAAAACCGATACTTTTGTAAAAGCAAATTTTAAGGTTTTTATAGACGCAATATTGTTTTATAGAATTATATATAAAATTAATTGATAACAGGCCAACACAAAGTGGCCAAGAAGGAGTTCAAGATTTACAGATGGAACCCTGATAAGCCAAATACTAAACCCTTTCTTCAATCATTTTTCGTTGATGTTTCCACTTGTGGCCCCATGGTAATTTACTACAGTTATTGGTTACTAATTAGTTCCATAGGATTACTTTGAATTTTGGAGGGCTTCGGTTCTTGGATAACGAGGTGTGTTTCGTTAGGTTTTGGACGTCTTACAGAAGATAAAAGCAGAGGAAGATCCGAGTTTGAGTTACCGAAGATCATGCAGAGAAGGGATATGTGGATCTTGCTCGATGAACATTGACGGTACTAATACTGTTGCATGTCTTAAACCTATAAACTCCGACACGTCTAAGCCAACCATAATCACTCCTTTACCACACATGTACGTCATCAAAGATCTAGTCATCGACCTCACTAATTTTTACCAGCAATACAAGTAAGTAAACCTCCCTTCTTTTTATATCTCTTATTGGTTTCTCGCTGCTTCCATATTCTGGCATGTGTTGGTAATATTGGTTATATATTTTGACCTAAATATTGGAAAATAAACCACAAAATGATAGAACTATCCGTGTATTTAAAATGAAACTCTATACACTTCTATCCTCTACGTGACACTTCATGCATGTTATTGTGTTGTGTTTAGATCAGTCGAGCCATGGTTAAAGACGAGGAAGCCGCCTAAAGACGGACGCGAACACCTTCAATCACCAAACGACCGTAAGAAACTAGACGGGTTGTACGAATGCATACTTTGTGCATGTTGTACCACGTCATGTCCTTCTTATTGGTGGAATCCTGAGGAGTTTCCAGGTCCTGCGACTTTACTACAGGCTTACCGCTGGATCAGTGACAGGTTAAATAAAATATTCAATACATTCTATTCAAACTAGAATAGAAAATCGAAGATTAACAGTCATAATTCATATCGATCTCTAACATAGATTTATGTTGTACTTTGGTTTAACGCAGCCGCGATGAGTTTAGAGAAGAGAGGTTACAAGCAATAACAGAGGATGAAAGGAAAGTGTATAGATGCAGAGCAATCAAAAATTGTACGGCCACTTGTCCTAAAGGACTTAACCCAGCTAGTGCCATCTTGAAGATGAAGGCTAAGCATTCGCTCCCAGATCCGGTCAAGAGAATTGAGAGAGCCTAGCCATACCATTACTCGGTCCTGTCCGGTTATTATGTAATAAAAAGCTTTTATATCTGGCTATACGTGTGTTTCTGGACTATTTTCTATTTATATAACTTTATCAGAACACGCTTTGTTTTGTTTTTTTTTTTTGAAAAATGAACACGCTTTGTTACATCGAAGGAAATATAATATATCTACGTGCTTTCCATAAAAAAACATATAAAATGGATTCAATCGGTGAAAAAGACGGACTAATTATTTTCGGACAAATAGTCTTTTGAATTCACCACTTGGAAGAGATGAACAAAATTAGAGTTTAAGACTGATCTACAATCAAGATATGGATGAACATCTTATAAGTTATAATCACTCAATATCAAGCATTGTATATAACATATTTGTTTTCATTCTTTTATTTTTTAAAAGCAGGAAATCTTAATCACACTCGAATTAAATATATGATCACGTCATGTTTCATTGACAACCCCACCAGAATAAATAAATAACACACTCACATCGTGGAAACGACTCATCGATTCTTGACAGAGTCCGAACATTGATTCCTAATGGCCGACAGCTCATATGGCGAAGTATCACGAGCCAACCATTGCTCCACCGTGAATTTCTCCTGAGAACAACTTCTCTTACGACTCTCACTCATCGTCACTTCAACGTAGTTACAATACCAACCGTGGTGATCGCCAGAGCCATCAGAAGTCAAATTCATCGCACAAACCGGACCTGATAAGCAAGAACCTAAGCCGGTGAAAATGTCGAGATTACCCCTCTCATAATAATCGTGGAATGGACCCATTAAACCTCCCCATGACACCAAATCGGATATAACAGCATTTTGCCCGTAACTGTCGTAGAGACGGAGGCTCATGACGGAGTCTGAACCGGCTTTCCAAACCGTACCGGTTCTTATGTAAACCGTGAACACGCACACGTCATCATTGTCCAACTATGTAAATAATATCATTAATCACTCTAATCATAAATGGTAACGTTTGACTTGTAAGTTGTAATATACGATTTGTGTGTTCATTTGCAAGGAAGTGACTTACGGAAAGAGCAATTGCTACGGCGGAGATGAGGAGGAGACAGATGAGGACGGTGGAGCTGCTGCGCAACATCGTCGTCTTGTAGAACTCTTATGTTTATTGGTTGGTAGAGAGCCAAATTGTATTAAATCGAGTGATGTTGAGCACTTAAATTTATTGTAATCGTTTACTTGTTCGCTTAAGAGGGATTGTTAATTTCTGATAATAATAAATTTTCTAGTAATAGTTTATGTGGATATTCCGGTGGTGTCGCTATAATCCGTTGGAAAAAATGAATTATTCTACAAAAAAATTTCCATTAGAACTTTCTTTTAATAGTTGTTGACTGCATGCATCTCATTCATTTCTTAAATCTGATATTTATTAGAATTTGGGTTTTGTTTTCATCTTAACAAAATAAATGAAATAAAAATGGTATGCTTCCTTTTTATTTGTCCACCATAATGTTGATATTTTTTTTTCAAAAAAAAAAGTAATAAACGTAGCATATGCCTTTTGTCAAAGTATATGCTCATTGTGATTTGAACTTACAATATGCTCTTGAGATATTAATTATTTATCAACCGAAAACATTTGTTTAGTTTCCAAATGAGTTTGTTATATAGAAACTCGGAGCATAAAAAATATATTGCTATTATATATCATATATATATTTATATTCCAGCTGAAACAAGTTGGGTGTGTGAACCCACCAAGTTAGACGGCCCAGATTAAATATTCGAATATTTTTAGTCTTTTTCTTTATTAAAAAACTTCAAAGAGGTGATTTGTGAACCGTTGAGCATTCTATCAAATCAGAATCTGATATCGTTTTAAAGACACCCACTTGTAATTCATACTTAATATGCCCTGACCTGAAACTAATGGTTGAATACTTCATAATTTTAATGTACTTACCGGTTCTAACTACTACTCTTTCAGTTTTTCGTACGTACGTATGTTTCTTTGTTAAAAGATTGTCAATTAAGCATGCACACCATTATATTTTTGTTCTGGTCAATGCCATGACATTACAAGTTACATTAGCTTTCGCTGTTTAGAAATGCTCACCATGATACAAAATTGTCACATAATATAGAATTACTTTTGATCGTATAGATGATCGTATTTACATTAATTTATCATGTACATACTACCATCTATCAGAGTTTAAAAGAATACTTATCTAGCCATATATAACGCGCATTCGTTTGTTCTGTTGTTTAAGTGTATGGATTTCATAACAAGAAGCGTCCCCAGACCAAGACAAGCAGAGAAGACTGGTGGATGTGTTAATTTTTATGGGTCGACCTATGTCTTAGCCAAGAAAGACATGTGTGTTTTGTTCTCGTTTTAACATTTGCATACGCGAGTTAAGGAAGATAAATATTACTCCATCTGTTTCATATTAAGTGTTGTTTTAGAGAATTTTGTTCATTACAAAATAAGTGTCGTTTTCGATTTTCAATGCAAAATTTATTAATTTTATGCAAAATTTATTTTTTTATTAGTTGAAATATGGTTAGGTGCATAAGTAATAGTATTTTTTTATAGGAAATATATAAAATTAATTTTTTCTTTAATCCGTGTGCAGAAATCTAAAACGACACTTATAATGAAACAGAGGGAGTAGATGTCTAAATCTTATTGCAAAATCACAGGACACATATTTATATTGAATGGAAACATAAAATGCATGACATAATAGTTATTATCTCTCTTATTAAAACATAATCATTTCCATGGACTTAACCTTTTTTGTAAATTTTTAAATTTAATACTTCTAGTATATAGTCAAACTCACCAAAATCATTAATATCTCAATTCCTTATAAAAACATAAAAACTTCATTAAGGATAATCATGAAAAACAACAATATACTACTAACTATGTTTCCAAACAACAAAATAATTAATCTTGTGTCCAAACAATAGAAAACATCATTTCTTATCTTTTTAATACATTTTATTACTCTTTTTAAAATTATTTAGTAAATCAAATAATTGATTAAAACACTCAAATAATTTATGAAAATTTGAAAATAAATATAACTATTTTATTTACAAAATATATTATTTAATATGATATCAACTAAATTAATGAATTATTTTATTTATATTTTCAAAAATAAAATTTTATTAATTAAAAATAATATTTAATTAAATATTGTATATAAATAAATATTTGATAAAATTAATTACATAAAAAAAGTTTTATAATTTAAATTTTATCTAAAATACATAGCATACAATTAATCAAATTAATTAATCAAATTAATTACAGAGATTTTATTAAAAGATCATAACGAATCGGGTTGAAATAATTATAAAAAATAAAAAATAAAAATATATAGTTATATATTTAATATAAATATATAATAGTATAACTATATAGTTTTCAAACACTAAAATAACAATGTTAAAATATTATTAATTTTATAAATTAAGTAATGTTAAATTTTTTTATCCGTACTCAAAAGCGCGGAGTATAGTCTAGTTTATATTAAACATTAATTTAACATTTGTACCAAAAAATTCTACTAAACCTAAATCTACAATCGAAGTTGATTACTATCATTAACTGTTATTACGCATTTAGATTTTGTGGGTAAATATCTCTTTTCCTGATTTTCTTGGAATATTCAGATCTTTTGAGAATTTTAAATCCAAACACTTTGGCAACCATGCGGATTTTTGGGCGTGGTAATGCTAGATTTTGTAGCTAATTTAAAATAATTTCCACCTATTTGTGATGTATAGGACATATCTTCTCTTCAGGTTCTTAAATGTATAGTTTATTCAATTTTTTTCCAAATTATTAACGCATCATCGATTATGGAATCTACTATGTTTACATGTTACTGCTGAGATAATCAAATTAATATGGTTCCTCAGAGACATGGAAGCTCAGACTTAGAGATTCTCCGTCATGATAATAAGTCCAAAAAAGCATATACTGTAACCTGTTGGGTGTAGAGATAAAATGTTGAAGAAAAAGTATAATTACAGCAAAATTTAGTAATTGATCATAAATTAATTATAAATAAGGATATGTGCGTTATTCTCGAACCCAATCGGATCAGCCGATAGGATTTATCAAAAAAAAAGTAAAGAAATATATTAATAGTTTTGTTGTAATGTGGGGATGTATCAATTTGATTAGTGCGTTGGATTGTTATCTCTTATCATCACAAATTATTATAAGTAACTGGTCGATAAATTATAATCTTCTCCTACCCATCGGGATAAGGATTAACTACGGCGACTCAAATAAGGAACCAATGTTATATATAATAGAGAATATATAATATATATAGTCTAGTAGTAATAAAATTTAAGTTTGTTTTCTTTTCATGGCCGCATGGTAAACTATATAAAGAAATTTAACTATAACATGAAACGAAATGTTTATTTGGCAAACATGACAAATTTCTGAGGTAAATTGATACTAATAATTTATCTCACCAAAATCTACAATCGAATAGGTGGTGGAAATATAATGATTGCAAACACAAAACTTGAACCATAAAAGAAAAGTAAAAAAAAGTCCTAGATGTGTTGGTCTAGTAGAATCGATTAATCATTTTCTTTTTGAATGCCTACCAGCTCTTTAGGTTTGGGTCTTATCTTACTATCCGTCTATTCCGTGTTACTTCCCGAATATATCTATATATCAAAACATGAATTTCCTATTTTGGAAGAGAAAAGAGATGGCTCATTTGAGACTAAAATTCAATACTTTTCCATGGATCTGTTGGTACATTTGAAAGGCGAGGAACGACAAACTGTTCAATGGGAAAGACGTATCCCCCCATTGACACCTTCCAACATGCGTCTCTTGAGGAAGAATGTTGGAAGAAGGCTAACGAAAATGAGGAAGCAAATGAGGATCATGACGATCTGTCCACTACAGAGATTGAGACAACGCCCCTTTGGATATCCTGAATCCCTACTTGTCAAATTAATGCATCATGGATCAATAATGGCAGTGTCAGTGGCTTAGGGTGAAGTCTTAAGGATTAAATAGGATTAGAATACTTCGGATTACGGGCGTGTAACAGGAACCTCTCAGCTTTGCACGCTGAGATAGAAGGGTTACTTTAGGCAGCCTCATGTATGAAAGACAAAGGGATCACTGCAGTACGGTTTGAGACAGACTGCATGGACTTAGTGGATATGATTACAAACCCGATGGATTGGCCAGCTTTCGCGACAGAGATCGAGGTGTTCCAGAGGTTACAGGAAGACTTCGAGGATGTGAGACTACTCATATTCCTCGAAGTCGAAATGGCCGGGCAGACGGATTAGCAAAAGATGCAAGGACCAGAAGTTTTATCTTCTCCCATATAGATCAGATCCGGACAGATGGAGATGCTCTTCGGAGTCGGTTTGTCTGCTCTCCACTTGATATAGCTTAAATGGATAGACGGCAAAAAAAAAAAAAAAGTAAAATCTGAATTTATCTTAAAATCGTAGATAATAGTAGCAAATTGATTCGGCCGATTTTTTTTATTTCATCTGATTACTTTTAGAAAATTTACTAAAAATAAGGGCCTATAGCAAATGATATGAACAAAGAAAAGCAAATCACATAATGACAAAAGAATCCAACTTTTAGAATATTATTTTTCTCTTTAAGAAGTGTATGTGTGGGCCTAAAATAAGTGGCAACTCATTTTCCATCTACATTTTTTTCATAACAATTTTTAATTATAACTCTAGGATAAATTAAAGGCACTACTAAACATTTGTAGATTATAAATTAATAGATATTACTGTTTATTTTGATGGATATGATGGTTTGTCTTCTAGTCCAGTATTCACTAATTACAAAATATCCATTACCCTTTTTCTATTTGAAATAATTAAAATTATATATCATGTTATGGGCCAAGAAGTAACTGAGTCATAAAGACGTAGGGAAGCCGTGGGGATGATAAAGTGGGCTCATATCCACGACCGAAAGTCGTTGAAAGCAACGATACCGTTAGGGTTTGACAGTTGTTTCCGTTTACCTGTCAATTTACTTTTCTTTTTCTTCCTTTTCTTTTATTTTCAACATAAGTATTCAGAATAATGTCTTTCAAAGAAACAAAAAATATATTCAGAATAAATCTGGACACATATATACACAATAAAGGTAAAAACAAAGTTCATCAATCAAAGTATAAAACAATGAAGAATATAATTCCTGGATTTTACCACCCAAAAATAATAGTAAGAATAATTCCCACATCCTTGTTCCACTTGATAGGACTGTTATGGTCCAAGAATATTTGTTATTTTGAATGTATGATGCTGAATTTTTGCTGATTTTTTTTCATTCATACGTTTGTTAGGATTCAATGTTCTTTTATTTTTAAAACAGGGAATCAATGTTCTTTTAAAGTTATTTCTGTACACATTTTTCACTCTTCGATAGTTTGAAGCGAATCATTCTATTAGATAGAATTGAGATTTGTAGACATCAATTGTTTTAATATAACTAGATATTGACCCGCGCGATCGCGCGGGTGTTTGATTTCAATTTGTTTTATAAACGTTGAAATCTTGTTTTATAAAAAGTTATATATTTATAAAAATTAACTATATCTAGTTTTAAAATAATCAAATAATTTAAAGTTAATATTTACAAACCAAAGTACCTTAAAAACAAATTACCAGAATTCTTTTTTTTTCTAAAATTTAAAAATTGTCTGAATTATTCAATTTTTTTCCATAAACTCGAAATGTTCTAAGATTTTATTTGAAAATGTAATTTCTGACTTTTAACCCGAATTAACCAAAGAAACATAATCAAACTGTAAATAATGAGATCCAAAATTATCTTAGATATTAGCCGGTTCCTAACTTTGTTACCCAAACCAAACCGAAAATAGAAAAAAAATCAAATTTTCTCAATAACGCTTATGTGTCTCTCTGATAAATGATCATAAATTTTTATAACTAAAGAACCGAAGAACAAAAGAATAGAAATAAAACCGAAACTGAAGGGTGGTAAATCGTTTACACTATTAAAGGGAACTGATTTGGTTGGTTTTAACTAATGGTTAGTGATTTTCTTAAATACAGTTCGGTTGTTAATGGAAAGGAATATTATTTAGTATAATAGATAGATGCTTCACGGTTAATGCTATGTTTTAAATGATATGTTTTAATTTAATGACATTCTATAAAGGTCCATTTTAAAATATCACACATGAAAGAAGTCATGACTTCTCTTTTAATATAGTAGATATATCAATTATGCAGTTAAAATGCTACTCTATTTTATTTCAAATTGAAGTAACTCTGCAATGTTATTGAGTTTCATCTTTTATTTATTTATTTATTTTTATTTTAGTTTAATTCCTATCACATTTAATAATGAAAATTCAAGACCGACTAAAAATGAAGTTATATACAAATTATTTTATTTTAAAAGTTATTTTATTCTGTTCTGAAGATTAAATAAAGTAAAATTCAAAAAAAAAAATTTGGATCAGATGGACTGTGGTTAAACATGTTCTAATACAGAAGCTAATGGAGAACTACTTTTCATTTGGCTCGGTTCCCATTAGATAAACCAGATAACATATCAAATTTTACATAGCATGAGCCTTTAATTTTCATTAATTTTCAATATATTTTTTGATGAAAATTCAAATTTATTCATTTTTTTTTGGAACTAACATTTACAAGAGAATTATATAATTACTTTTGACTACTTTTCCATGCTAAGTGTAAACAAAAAGAATTTAACTGAAAGCCCCATCTACAATTTTCAATGTTAAGCTCGATTCAGAATAAATAAGCTACGAAGATCTAAAACATGTACTCCCTCCGTTTTTTAATATAAGTCGTTTTAGAGAAACTTTTTTGTTCCAAATTATATGTCGTTTTCGGTTTTTTATGTAACATTTATTAGTAATTAATGTTGTCTGACCAATGATAATATATCTTCTATTTTTCTATTGGTTAAATTGTGGTTAGGTAAATAATTAATGATGTTTTTGTTTCGAAAATATAAGAAATTAATGATTTTCTTAATCTATGTGCATAGCTTCAAAACGACTTATAATAAAAAACGGAGGGAGTATTATTTAGAAACATAAAATGTATATATATAGTCACGAGTTCAACAATAACATATAGCTGAATCATTTGGCTAGATAAAATTTCACATGTTTTCTAATGTGTATATACATATTTATATTCTTCACCATGGTTTTAGCAATCCAATGAATTCAGAAACATTTATGATTATTAATAAAATTTCACAATTTCCTAGAATAACAAGTTTATATTTACTCGCAAAATAAAAGTTCACATTTACATGGGAAAAGAGGACCGAGACGTGTTGGCTCCATAATGCTTCGACAGAAAAAGAAAAGATAGGAAAGCGATGAGAAACAGCACACTAAACCAACGACGTATAATAAGTTTCTTTACATGTAATCACACACTCATTTCTCACTTCATTACAACTCTTTACAGCTCATTTCTTCAACTTTCTTTTCATTCTTCCCAAAAATCATATCAACTTTGACAAAATATGCCAAAAACCTCATGTCAATTGACACACGTTGAATGTGTCCCAACTCCCAACTGATATTGGCCCTCTATTATTTCCACTAATTCCAAGTTTCCCATTCAGCATTTTTATTTAGATATATTTCTAAAAGTTAATTTGTCCCTCATTTACAAGAAAACAAAAAGATAAATTTCTACTAATTGACTCGTAATAACATGTACCATAGTTATTACGTACGGTATTAACTACCCTGGTGATGGTAGAAGACAATTCCTTCATATGACTCATATTAAAATATCTTCACAGAAATAAGAACTTCCATATGACATTTATAAGTTAAGAATGTCAATTCAAATATGCCCATTACAGTTATAATCCATTTTGGTCTCTTGTATAAATGTTCTAGATGTGAACATTTGTTGATTCTTTCATAAGTTCGAAGATTAGATATTCCAGAAATTTTTAGTTATATAGATATGAAAATTATTAGGAAAATTGCTTGTTCTATATATTGGGATCAGTCGGGGAAAGACCCATCATGTCATGTGGACTTGGTGGGTGAACGTACAATGGATGCTGTCTGACATTTCCAATGGAGAATTTTTCTATATGATTCTCAAGATACATATATGTATATACATATATTATTATTTAATTATGAATTTCTTAAAACGAAAAACCTAACCGAAAATTTAAAATAAAATATTTTTGGCTGAGTTTATTGTAGTGTTAGAATATTTATACTTAAATAATAATTTTTATATGTACACGTATATGTATTCTGAGAATTCCCCATTGAGAGTTTTCTTAGTATTATGCTATTAGTTTTTACTTACTTGCTATGGTTTTTCCCTTGTATACTACTACGTAGGATGTCAATTCGGGGTGGCCCGGCTCAGTCTAAATCCTCAAAATCCATAAATATTTGAGTCCGGCCCAGAAATATTTTGGTCTTAAAATTCAAAGTTCAGCCCGGTCTTTATAGGGTTATAAGGCTTTTCGAACTTTTTTGGACTTTTGGAAAAATAATTCGTCATTGCCACTTCCATCGTTTTAATACATGTAATTTTTATTAAAAAAAACAGTTTCATTTTTCTGTTTTAAACAATAAAGTGAGTTTAATTTTTTTTCTTAGCAGATATTTTTACGTTTTCGTATGCTTTAAAAATATATTACAAACAAATCAAATTTAATAAAATTTAAATAATCAAATATAAATTAAACTATATATACGAGAATTTTTTTATGAAAAAAATGGTCAAATGTTTCATACTTTGTATTTTGAAATTAAAAAATAACATGCTGTACATGAAAAGAGAAGGTACATTTACAAAAATTAAAATGTGACACTTGTAATGATCAAACAAGAAAGTCCATTAACAACTAATATATTTCCTTTATTAGAGTTTGGATAAAAATATTAAAATAATATATCAATACTAATAATTGGTTTGATTGCAAAAACGATAATATTTAAGTTAAAATATAAAATTTTGGGTTTTCGGGCCGGTCTTAGCCCAAACGGGCTTAGGCTTTAAATATCCAAAGCCCAAATGGGCTTCGTCTGAAAGGTCCAAATTTTTATAAACTTATAAAATTAAGTCCAAGCCCGGTAATATTTAGGATTGGGCGGGTTCGGGCTGCGGGCTTCAACCCTAATTGACATGTCTACTACTACGGAAAAAATAAAATAAAAGAATCTACCCACCACTAAAGAGAATTAGGGGTGAGCATGATTTTGGAGGTATTAGTGATTCGATCCATTCGTCCTAATAATCAATTATCTGATATGATTTGATATGTAGCCACCCGAATATACGATATCGTAGATATCTGGAAAATTTTAGGTTTCTGACCGGATATCCGATTCGATACGTCAAAATAAATAAATAAAGTAAAAATAATATAAAATAATGATATTTTATTACAAAAAAATAAAAAAAGTTATTTACTTTTTCAAAATTATAATAACTAATTTAATAAATATAGTAAATAAAAACTGTAAAACTTATGTATAATATAATATATATATATATATAATTTATATAGATAATTCTTTAACTATATGAATATATATATATATATTCATATTATGGATCGGATCAGATATCCGTTTCTAAAAATATTAGTATTTGTGATTTACTTTGATTCTTACGGATATTACATATCAGTATTTGTTTTGCTTCGTAGAATTACGGATATCCAGATTTTTCAGTTCAAATCAAAACATATAACAAACTGAATCAAAATTCAAGTCTGTCCTATCTCCGATCCCGTCATATTCGATGACCTGTTTCAAGCTACCCCTCAGCCTCATCAACAGGATACAGTCAGCTCTCACAAGGTTTTGGTGGGACGCCAATCCCGATGAGCGCAAAATGTGTTGGGTTGCGTTTTCAGAACTGGCAAAGTCTAAGGGTGACGGTGGACTGGGACTGCAGGATATTGAGATTTTCAATGTGGCTCTGTTGGCAAAACAGAGTTGGAGAATCGCCACCAATTCAGACTGTCTACTAGCGCGTGTCCTATTGGGAAAATACTGCAGACACCAGCCCTTCTTTAAAGTACCGGCCTCGACGTCTATATCACATGGTTGGAGAAGTATTTTATGTGGACGAGACCTGTTACTAGAAAACACTGGTATAGCAATAGGTAGCGGAAGAGATACATCACTATGGAATGAGCCTTGGTTGTCATCAACCTCCCCCACCCGTCTAATGGGACCAGCGACATCACATTCAAAAGACTGGAAAGTCTCGGAGATCATAGATTCAACGACTGGAGATTGGAACAGAGCTTTGATTGAACAGACCATACCCGACTTCGCCCCGGACATTCTCAACATCAAACCAAGTAAGTTGGGAACGCGGGACGCGCTGGTCTGGCTTCCAACAAAGGATGGCGTGTTCACCACTAAATCTGGTTACTATTCAGGACTAGCTATGAGAACATCTAAGCAACCTCCCTTGTCTCAGCAACATCCCTGCAATTGGAACACTGATATTTGGAGAGGAAACTTCTCGCCAAAGCTAAGAGTGTTTCTTTGGAAAATAGTCAAGGGAGCTCTGCCACTGGGAGAGAATCTAGAAAAGAGAGGCCTTAGATCCAACACAAATTGCATCCACTGTGGACTGCGAGAGACAGCTACTCACCTCTTCCTACATTGCAGTTATGCAAAGAGTGTTTGGGAGTCAGTACCACTGATCAACCCGGAAGCAATTTTTTCGGCCCCACATTTCGAAAAAGCTCTGAAAGACTCTAAAAGCCTCATTAACCTTCCGCCTTCAGGAGTTGCGATACCTCTGTTTCCATGGATTTGCTGGACAATCTGGTTATCAAGAAATCAGCTAATATTTGAAAACAGAAAGTTCACAGCTAAGGAAGCTTGTTTGAAAGCAATCAAGCTAGCAAGAGAGTGGCAGGAAGCGCAGGTACAAGAGCTGGGGCCTTCCTCCGAAACATCTAACTCGCATGGGATCCCCCCACCTCCTACGCTACAGCATAAAGATGGACTCTGTGTGTACACTGATGCAGCATGGAAAGAAGGTTCAAATAAGGCGGGCCTGGGGTGGATATTCACAGATCCTACGGGTAATAATCAAATGTCGGGGAGTAAACTCGAGTTGTTTGTGTCATCTCCACTCATGGCAGAAGGATTGGCAATCAGGGAGGCTTTGTTTCAGGCCAGATCGAGGAACATCTCCACACTTATTGTAAGATCAGACGCTCAGACTTTAGTCAGAGCTATCAACGACAGGAAACCTCTTAAAGAGCTGTTTGGAATCATCTCTGATATTCTTAGCTTGTCTCTTGAGTTCTCTGTAATCTCTTTCGTTTTCATTCCCCGTTCGAACAACAATGCAGCTGATGCCCTTGCCAAAGGTGCCCTGCTTATGTCGTCACTAGTTGAGATGTAATCTCTCTTTTAAATTAATTGAAAGTCGTTCAAAAAAAAATAACAAACTGAATCAAAATTTACGGATATTTTGCCTGGTCCTAGTGAGAGTGCTCGTGTTTAAATAGGGACACGTATTGAAGTAAGACATGTGATGTCGGTTTCGAAGAACGACAGATCCAGACGACTAAGAGCATGATTATCCGGTGAACCCCTTTTTGGGTTTCTAATTTTTTTTTTGTTTTATCTGATTTAAAAAAGAAAAAAATAAAAATCGCACCAATCGCGGACCGTCACGTGTCGGTGAAACCCGTAAACAGTGCACAAAACCCATCTGAAGCGATCCTCAACTCACGTCTTCTGTCACCGTTTTTAAAATATTGGTGGAGCCCACACATACCTTTTTGCCTAAGAAACCGTTTTACATACTGCAATAATGCTGCTCTAACAAGCTTCTGACACGTTATGAACCTTTGAAGCTCGGTTCGGTCCATGGCCGGCGATCTAGCCTGACACTTCAATTGACTACCAGAAAACGTAAGTAACTATAATAATTGAGATATAAATCTACGTATTTTATTCGTTAAGAAAAGGTTGACAAATAAAAAAGATATGAAAGCCAGATGTCATCTTCTGAACATTGTATAAAATTAATACAGAAATACTATAAATTTATACTATAAATTAATACAGAAATTTACACAGGCTGAAATACTACTTTCGAACTATAAAAGTGATAAAAGAAACTGAAAATTAAAGAGTCAACGTACCGGTCAATTTTGTAAAGCTTTATGTAGTTCAACTGATGTTATAAAAAGGCCCAACTTTATTGTATGTTTTAGATAAATTATTTTTTTATCATAAAAACTCTTTTTTTTTTTGTACACTACTAATCATTTTTTGACCAATGTACACTACTAATCATTCCATTCAAACTTAAGTTCTCAAAGGGTTTAGTACAAGAGTTGTAGACAGGAGTGCATGCTTTAGTTCCTGACACGAGATATCCAGCTAAAAGATGCAGTCTCAAAGGCCAATGTAACAAAATTTAAATCTGCAACAATGCATTGAAAAATCTCCGTAGACCATGCATGTATCATGTTACTACTTTCTGTAGAAAAAAAACTTCTTCTAAGGAGGTAATTATTTGAAAATTTTACAATTTTGTTTTAACTCGAAGCAAGCAATTTTCTTGTTGATGAAAACATCACATCATTTTAAGTGAAGGACCATGTTTCACGTCAAGAGAAGACTCGTAAACTTCGTGGATGTGCATGCACGTGTAACTAATTCACAATCAAACTTTTTGAGACATTAGCTATACGATGAATCGTCGCAAAAAGATATAAATTAATAAATCAGAGGTTGTAATGAAAACACCCAACAAAATCTTAATACTTAAACTAATAAGAATCTAAGAAGGTGATCAAAGGCGTTGTTTCAGCCGGAAAACATGGGTTTGCTTACAGTTTATAACTTGAGACAATGTTGGGTGGGTAACAGTCAAAACCTTTAAAGTAAAGAATTATATTTGTAGCTTTTTCATGTTTTATATTTTAATTGCAAGGCCCTAAGATGGAAAAGAAAAGTAATTATGTAAAAACTAACGGTAGTCAGAGAACTAAAAGAATCTGAATCTCTCTAGGATCGCCCGTGAAACTTTATTTCTTAAACCATTACGTCTTCGCTTACGTATCATCATTGGATGACCTAATTATTTGATATGGGAAGTATTTAAAAACAATTAACTATTTCTTCCATTTTTCTAGTTTACACCATTTGAAACCTTGTAAGAAAATGAAGAAGCTTTCTATGAATGTCAAAGAAAAATCTAATTTCAAAATTACTTTTTAAAAAGGAAAACAACATTCTAATTGATTTATGTCATTGTATAAACACCTTATCATATTGGTTAAGGTTTAAAGATTTCTACACCGGAATATGGAGTTCGAATCCGAGATTATATAATTTTTTACAGATTATAATTAAGATATTAGCTTATCGCATATTTACCAAATTTTGCACCAAAAAATATATTTACCAAGTAGTTGATCATCATATGTAATAAAGTTAGAAATTATACGATGATGGAATATGTTATCCACTGTTAAAAAATTGATATATGTAATCAGAATATATATATATATATATATATAAGTATATCGATCACGTTCACATTTGACTTGGGAAAATTTTAGACATGCATAATTAACTAGATGTATACATGAAACTCGAAAGGCAATCGTGAGATAATACGAATAGAGAACAAAGCTTATCGATTTCCGACGTTAGTTTCCGACCGACGACGGTGGGCTCCTTAAGACACGTCGTCGGTCGGGATTCACTCTTAGCCCGGTCTAGTTTAGTGTAATGTTTTGTTTCTGGTCGTTTCCGGCACCGTTAGCTCCTCGGAGCTGCATGTCCGGCTTTTGTTTCAGTATCGCACCTTCCGTTTGGTAGATGACTGCTTTGACTCTGGGGCCGAGCCGTTCCTACTTCGGTGGTGGTCGCCGGCTATCGTATCATCAGGAGTACTCGAGTTGTCTAAAGGTTTTCGTTGTCGTGATGTGTGGTCGGAGGTTGGATGAGATCTCGAATCTATTCGATTGATTCTCTCCAAAGCTTAGGTGTTTATGCGTGACAGAGACTGAATCCTTATGCTTCCAATACAGTCGTTGGAGGTGGTTTCGGTGTTCATGGTTAAGTTCCCGGTTGATTCCGGTGGTCAAGTAATTATTGGTGAAGTTGAAGATAGCTCGTGTTCCGATGTGATTTCGGTAGAAGGTGACTACTGGTTCCAGAGGCGAGTCCAAATCGATGACTCTTTCCGGCGACATGTTCGGGTCGGTGGAGAATTGGGGAAGATGCTCCTGTGCTTGACGCGTGTCCCTCGTTATCTCCTTTTCCTTAATACACGTGATGTTAGCGTGTCTTCTGTAAAGGGGTTGCGTATGGGCTTTTAATGGGTTTGTGTCTGTTTATTTTTGTAAGTCCGTGTGAGCTTTTGTCTGGTGTGTTTTATGGGTCTGTTAGCAGGCTCCCTGTACTATGACCATGTTTAATATAATACCAGTTGGCAAAAAAAAAAGACTTGGGAAAATTTTAACATACGTCGAATCCCAAAACGGGGAAGCACATGGCAAAGCGAATATGATCCTAAAAAATCGAAATATTATTTTTTTATAAACTAATTTGGGTAAAAGAATAAAAATAAAATAACTGATTCGTTAAGGGTGTCCGGTGTCCAATTGTCCATCTAGTATTTTCCCGAGGGCGTGATTGTTCTTGTTCACGTAAAGAATATTATTTGGTCAACACTGTATAAGCAAATATCACGGAATCTCTGTACACATAAATATTCGTTCATTTTGACGGTAGTTTAATATGATACCAATTATATAACCTTACAAAAGAAGAGTTCAAATGCGAATAGCCTAACTGGAAGAGTTCAAATGCGAATAGATGAACAATAAGCTTTTTATTAAAAAGAGTTGGATGACTGACTAGCCATGTTGAAATTTATATCCGAGTTTTGGTAAGCTTTTCCTTTAAAAATTACTTTTTCTTTCCCTTCATTGGTTTTAAAGTTCGGCACTTCGCTAAAAGTTAATCCTGGACGTAAAGATGTTATATATAACACATAACAATATCAATCCTAACAATCTTAAAAAGGTTGGCTTGATTTTCTTTTAGAATGTACTATGATAGTATCCTATATTTTAGTTGGTCAAAATGTCAAACGTTCTGTTTCAGTCTCCAAGAATCTTATTCGTGGTAGTTGTCAACCAAGCAGGAAGTCTATTGGTTTCGTGCCATTGACCAGGTAACCACAAACGTGGTCAAATTAAGACTGAGTTTTCCTTGAACAACACAGATTCCTTGTAAGATTTTGATTCTTGACCCACCATCTAACCTCTCACAAAAAAACTTAAAACTCATTTTGATTATTTTCTTCTGAAAACTAGCTCTTTTTTATTTTAAATGTCCTTTTATACCTCACAGTATTTCTAGATTTTTTAAATATATAGTTTCTTTTTTTTTTTGAAAAAAGGCTTTAAATATATAGTTTCTTTCACTTCAATGTCACGGAGATGGTGAACTTTGATTAAACACATAAGACTGAATATATAAATCTTTTGACTGAGTGCCAAACTCTTTTGTTTTATATCCAATAACATGGATGTAACAAGAGCATATTCCCACGCGATCCACGGTTCCATTTGTTTACTTGCATATAGTAATATACAGAATCCGCAGGATTGACAAATTGTTATTCACACACGCATTGTTTGTTTCTTACAAATCATCCACATAAATACCGTAATATGCAATGCATGAAATTATATACACACGCATATATGTATATAAAACTATAATGTTAATTGTTACATAATGAAATAAAAGGAAAATCTTATATAAACTCTATAGTTCGTTTATTGTAAGAAATTATACCAGGGCGAGATTTTCATAAAATTAATTTTAATATAAATGCAGAAAATGAAAACTTAATTTGCTAATGTAGCACTATTAAATAGTATGATAGTTAATGAATTTATTAATACCAAAATTACGACCCACAGAAAGTATAATAAACAATAAGTATTCTTTATGTTTCATAAAAAGTATCATTTAACACCTTTTCTTGTTATACAAAAAATAATATTTTATAATTTAATGTAATTTATAGTTAACTGAAACTTAATATTAATTATAAATACATTGATCTTATAAATAATTTTATTTCTATCAAATATTATTGATTAAATATGTGTAACTAGTAAAAATATAAATGTATCTTACTCATTTTTTAAATCCGTGTGAAAAATTTTAAAATGATATTTTCGAAAGAGTACACTGTAACTGCAGCTGGTTTTATGGTTAGCTCAAAAAGGGTGCCTTTGGTTTTCAGAGACGAGGGGAGTATACGAGTTGCACTTATGTAATGTTTATATCGACAACATTATTACTAATTTGATAAAGATTTTTATATATTTCCTCCAAATTCAAATTCTTTAGTTTTGTATATTTCGTCCTCGAACATTTTTGTAAAAGAAATTACACACTTGGTTGCATGTCAAGAGTGAGAGTGACACATGTGTTTTCCACTAGAATGACACCATTTTCGTGACACTGTGATATCCTATAATATTGCCCAAAAAGCTTATCACTATAGATAATAGTAGTTGATAAGTACCGAAGCCTAGATGGATCACGAGATCAGAAACGGTCGACAAACATATATACACGTGCAAAAAACAAGAAGCGTTACAAGTCATACAATCAAAATTCAAAATGTTTTGATTACTTCAAATATGAACTAAAAATCCCTCGAAAGGTGACTCATATTTTATAGAAAACTTGTTTAGATTATTAAGTTTTGGTTTGATGCTCACTGAGTCATTGTTGATCGCTATGTACTTCAGACTTAGAATATCAAAATTAATGTTCGAAATTGAAATAGTGAAGTATGTCTAATCGGCGATCCGTCTATTGTGTATACATTTCTTTATAAACTTATGATATTTTTGAATTTTTCATTAACTATTCTACGTCAATTCATGAACAAAAAAATTAGGTCTAAAAGAAAGTTCGAGAGCTATTGGTTTATTGCAATGTATGGTGATTCATCTTATTAATAAAGTATAATTCATAAATAACTGTAATTTATTTTAGTTATCTTACGTGTGCATGGCGTGGCCCATGGCTGTACCCATCGTAAGGAGTCAGACTCATCCTCATATTAATTATACAGTACTGCATTTGATTGTTAATGAAACCGACGAAGTCGTCTAGCTTGGGTTACCGTCAAGAGCTGGACAACGTAATTTATTAATAACTCTACGATACATATTTTAACCTTTTAAAGATTTGAGTAGAGCGAATATACACATACAAAAACACACCTAAGTTTATTGCAAACTTGTTTAATTGATCGTGAAAGCTCTTGATTACTTAACTTAACTACCATATTATGATCGTCGACGTTAGCTTATTAAAACAAATATATACACGACGTTACACGAAAAAGACGAGAGATGAAAACGGTGGTTCCTTTCGGTCCGAGACACGTGGCAATATAGTGTGATACCTTTGCATCTAAGACACGTGGCATTATCATGGGACCAACTTTATTTTTATATACAAAGAGAAGAGTCACCACCACCTCCTTCAGCTGGGCCGGCTTGTAGGTCCCAACTCAGAACTTCGGTCCCATGGCTCCCACTTGTAAATTGTATTAACAGTCTCTCTCTCTCTCTACTCTCGCTCTAAATTTTGGTGCGCTTGAGCATCTATATAAGCCACCTCTTGGACTTGGCATTTCTCCCACACTATCTCTCACTCTTCGAACACTGCAAAGGCCAAATTACAGATTCGAATAACAGTGCAACTTCTTCTTCTCCTTCCTCTGTTCCCAACACCTGTCGTTTCTTTAACTTCTCTCTTGGCCACATTCCTTTTACTAAACCCATTTAAAGATCCATCTTTAATCACTGGTTTTTTCATAAGGGCACGATCTTATCAAGGGGATCAATCACTTTGACTTCACATCCTCTGTTCTCAAAATCCCCTTTTTTCTTACTTCTTCTCTGTTTTATAATTTTTTATAAGATGGTGAGCCAAAACGTCGTCGTATCAGACGCCAATACAGGAATCATAACCGTCTCCAACTCCTCCGTCTTTGCTCCTTCCGCTCAAAAACCACCGACTGTTCCTGGTCACATCTCAATTTCCAAGAAGAAACTACTCAAGAACCTAGAACTCAGTGGCGCTCAAAGTCAGAGACTCAACTCTTGGGTTGACTCCATGAGAGCTTCTTCTCCTACTCATCTCAAATCACTTTCTTCTCTTTCATCAGAAGATGAGCTCAATTCTTGGCTTGTAAGCTTCACTACACACTTTTTCAGAAAAACTCTTGTGTTCTTAGATGATTCTTGAATTTTTATTTTGCTGAACTTTATAATTTCGACCAGAAACGACATCCATCGGCTCTTGACATGTTTGAAAGAATCATCGAAGCTTCAAGAGGAAAACAGATCGTTATGTTTCTTGACTATGACGGTACTCTTTCTCCAATCGTCGCTGATCCAGACAGAGCTTTTATAACCAGCAAGGTTCTTATTAATTTATCCAGACATAGGTTTCATAAACATCTTCATTGTTTTTTCCTTTTATATCTAATCTTTGTTCTGTGTGTCACAGATGAGAAGAACAGTGAAAAAACTGGCCAAGTCCTTTCCAACTTCTATAGTTACTGGTAGATGCATAGACAAGGTACATTTCATTTACTATTTTTGAAAGATTAATATTAATCAACAAATTTTGAGTTAATTAGCTTATAAGCATAATGATTTTGTAGGTGTATAGCTTTGTGAAGCTAGCAGAACTGTATTATGCTGGTAGCCATGGAATGGATATTAAAGGTCCAACAAAAGGTTTCTCCAGATACAATAAGGTATACAGGATTAATAGTATATTATAAAATTACAATCACAGTTTTTCTTTTGTTTATTTTAAATTTTACTTTGTTGCTTAGGATAAACCATCTGTTCTTTATCAACCAGCTGGAGACTTTCTTCCCATGATCGATGAGGTAAATAAAAGTTTGTTTTTCTTTTTGTTCATCTTTAATTCTGTATGTATATGGTTGAGTATTGACTTTGAAATGTTTTTGTAGGTTTTTAAACAATTAGTGGAGAAAACCAAATCAACACCAGGAGCCAAAGTGGAGAACAACAAGTTCTGTCTTTCTGTACACTTCCGTTGCGTCGATGAGAAGGTACATATTTTACTAAGTAATTACAAAGTTTCCTGACTTGTGTATATATATATTTAAAAGGAAATTTCTACTGTAAGTTCTTCCAGTTTTATTTGAAAATATTAAATGCTTACAACTTTCTTTGGAAAAATATTCAGAAATGGAGCGACCTGGCTTTAAAAGTTCGGTCGGTGGTAAAGAACTATCCGACATTGAAACTGTCCCAAGGTCGGAAGGTATGTTGTGGCATCTTGTTTTTGGTGAATTTAAGTAATCTATAAGAAAATTGTAGTAAAACTTATGTAAGGGGAATTTATTTTTGGACTTCAAACAGGTTTTTGAAATCCGACCTATGATTAAATGGGACAAAGGCAAGGCTCTTGAGTTTTTGTTAGAGTCACTTGGTAAGATATTTCTCCTCTTTTAAGCCCTTTCTAATATATATATATTTCTCCTCTTTTATTTTGATTAATTTTACATTCAAAGCACATAAAAAAGTTCTTGAATTTTTTTATACTTTTGTGTTTGTTTGACGTATCTTATTGCAAAAAGGTATTTTATTTAGAAGAAAAAAACCATCAACAATAGTATCTTGAATGTTTATTATTTTAGAATAATACTTTTTTTTTGCTAAAAAGAATACTAAATTAGTTACTTAATACTCTGGCTGTTGCAGGATTTGAGAACTCTAACGATGTATTTCCGATATACATTGGTGACGATCGAACCGATGAAGATGCTTTTAAGGTATACAAATTAAATTAGTATTTTTAATATTTCTATTTCATAATTTTGAACTTACAAGTCATTTGGATATATTAAAACCTATTTTTACTATGTGAAACCTATCCATAAAATCCTATACTGTAGTCTGTACACAAATGATTTCACATTACTAATTGTGCATTATTTACGTTTTAACTTGTGACCTAATTTAGCTGCTTCAAGAGAGAGGACAAGGCTTCGGCATTCTTGTCTCCAAATTTCCCAAAGACACTAATGCATCGTATTCTTTGCAAGATCCACCCGAGGCAAGTACATATACATACATACAAACAAGTTACGCGTATATGTACACACCGTATATTTATACAAGTATAATGATATAATTGTGTGAATATGTACAGGTGATGGATTTCTTGCGACGGTTGGTGGAGTGGAAACAAATTCAACAATGATCATGAAGGGGGCAATGGAGTAATCATAGTAAAAATAATCATCAGCATATAGTATATATTTATAGATGATGTATATCCCTAACCTATAACGGAACATTTTACAAGATATACAAGGGAAAATTCTTAACGTGCCCTTATATATTGGTTGATCTTGTTCATCATAATTCTCCGTAAGAAAAATACGAACAAGAACTTTTGTCAATCAGGGATATATTTTTCTTTCTATTATAGCCTTCTAATTCTAAAGGCATTTTTTACCTTATAAACTAAGGGAAAGTATGGGAATGGGTATTTTGTAAAATCTACATTTTCTGTCCTATATCGCTGTTTTTATCTTCGTCAGTAATCTTGTAAAATGTTCTTTTTCCGGTATCATCTTGCAGAACGTATTATAGTTTATCTGTTCAAAAAAGAATGTTTCATTCTAAATGCTGGAACCATTCTTTAAAAATCATGCATCTAAATATTGACCAATACAAATTTGTAAACCGTAGATAAAAATTCTTAAGTAACATTCATTTTTAATTCCACTAGAAACATACTACTTCTTTTTGGACTAAAACACCAAATTTAAAATACACATAATATAGTTTTATTATCAAAATACGTTTTTAGTATTTAATTTAAAACATGATGAAATTTGCATATATGGTTGCAAAAATAAAATAAATTTTACGAAAACTTTAAAATACAATAAATGAAACAATTCTTTTCTTTTGAAACATCTTAAATAAGAACTAAGAAGGAAGGAGTTAACTAAATTTAATTTATTGCTTAATAGGATGTAGATTGTCGACTAGTGAGATTTAGACACACATCCTGTTAGATTCGGGTCCATTCCTTAATACATCCATGATGGGTCCATTCCTTTTTCCACGACATGAAAACATACAGAGTACTCTTGCTGACAATGATTCAGAAATGACTATTTCTCCAACTTCCAAATCTTCTTGTGAATTAAAGTACATTTTTAACCACAAAATAAGGTTAAAAGTACATTTTTTCCCTTTGTTGCTATGCTTGCACCGCATGAAAACAAACGTTGAGTAGGGACGTGTTCTCTTTATGTCCATATCATTGGCCGCTCAGGCTCCCACCATGCGCATATTTTTCTGTAAATTTCTTACACGTTTCAACATTGGAAATGTCGGTCCACGCTTCGAGATCTTTGATCAGTCTAATCTCAAGCATCAATGACCTCTTAACTTAAAAAGGATCATGAACATACCACATATGTGCATGTATATGCATGTGAAGAGGAATTCCCTAGACAAATTTAATTGTTATGATCGTTGTTGTAATTGCTTTAAGAAACAAGGAACAAACGAGCAATTAGTTAGGAATTTGGTTAATATTTTCATTATTATTGTCCATGATAGCAAATGTCCATACCATTACAAAGATATTGGGTTTTCCAATAAACATGGCCCATTAAAATTCAGACCATTATAAATGAAAACATAAACATAGTTAGGTTCAGTGTTCCTCTGCATCAAGAAGTTCTATTACAAAGCTCAAAACATATAAACTTCTAAAACAATTATAAGCGAATGAGTTTTAAAAGCTTAGACGGACTCAGAGAGTTTATCTATAGCCTCCCAGTCAATCTCCAGAGAAGGATACTTCTGCAAACCTATGCAAAAGCTCTCATTTTCCTTTATCCATTCGCTTGAGAAATTCAATAACGTTATATTCGACTCATGAGAAGAACCAGACTCGTATCCGAATATATCCGGAAATTCACGTTCTTGATCTGGTTTAGGACCGGTACGTATATTGAAAACCAAAGAACCCTTCCTCTGTTTTGGCCGGTTTCTTGAGCTCATGCATGGGAAGATCAGAGCTATTGAAGATGGATGCGATCTTAGCGTTGACAGTAGGAGACAAGGTCTCCTTGTATTCTTTGTTGTTTGGGAAATTGAGACGAGCGTTTTCTCCTCTTATATTACGAGCAGCTTGGTCGTAAGCTAATGCAGCTTCGTCCGCGGTTTCAAACGTACCGAGCCATAACCGGGTTCGGGTTTTAGGCAACCTTATCTCAGCAACCCATTTACCCCAATGCCGTTGTCTTACGCCTCGGTGTAGTTTAACCGGTCTAGTTACGTCGGTTTTCTTCATTAGGGTTGGTTTAGCGTTGAGAAGATGGAGGTTATGGGCACTACCGCCACGACGGCGAGTTTGGTTTTGTCTGAGATGCAACTCTCTTTGAATCTGGAGGATTTGAATGGGAGTGAGCTGGTTTAGCCCAATAGGACCGGTTTGGTTATTGAGAGTTAATTGTTCTTGTTTTGATGAAGATGGAGAAGAAGATGATGATGATGATGATGATGAAGTTACCTTCATGAACGATTCAAGAGCTTGCATGAACTCTTCTGTGTAGCCATTCATGTTCAAAGATACTTCCATTTGTGATTTATTACTAACAAAAAAAAGGAAGAAAATAAACACTTGGGAGAAAAGAGATGAGCTTCTAGAAAAAAGAAGAAGAAGCCCTATGATGAGAAATAAATTGGCTAAATAATATGAAAAAAGGCACAGGAACAAATAATTTTGTTTGCTGTTTCGCTTTGAAATATTCTTGTGTTTGATAGTTTGGCCATATCATTTGGCTTATATATGTGGTGAAGTCAATGACGTTGATGACGTCATGTGTATGTTGTATATAATGTTTCTTAACAACAAATGCGTATATCTAAGAAAATGAATGCATCCAAGTAAAATATTAGTATCAAATAAACGCGTTGACAATTGCCATGTCCACTCAGATTTCGTTATGTTCTCAAGTCAATACCCCCTTCTTTTAATTGAAAAATAAAAAGAATAAACTAATTCATACATGTCTATGGAATTTTACCATGTGTTAAATTCATTGCGTACCGAATCAGTGAAACAATGCATTTGAAGATTTCAATCCCAGAATGAAACTATTTCCCTATAGCCTTATGTGAGCATAGTTGACATATGTACTACTTGATTGAAGTTTTAATATAATCCAATGTCATAACAACAAAAAGGCATGCTTAAAATGTATAGTTCTTCTTCTTTTCAAGAACAAATATCAATAATGATCTGTATATAAACTTTGAAAATAACTGTAATCAACATTTTTGATATTTGATTTTGAGTGTTGTGCATTTGATTTTTTAATTGGGAAAATTAGCAAAGCAGGCTAAAAACCATAAGGAGGATTGGAGGAAGAAGAAGAAGGATTTTACCAAAAAAAAAAAAAACATAAGAAGGAACGAATTGGAGTTGGAACCAATCAGCATTGAGTGTGAAAACAAAGTGGCCCTGCATAGAAAACTCTGTTGGGTCCCATATAGACGTGTTCACACGTTGTCTCCACGTGGACTTGACTTGTAAATTACGCGAAGCACTTTTTTGTTCAAAGCACAATCTAGCGATGGACAAAAAAACTTGAGTTCCAATAACCGAACCAAATCGGATACAAAAAAATAGTATCAAACATGAAGCAAAACTGGTTAAATATCGAAGAAAATTCAAAATATTTACGAACTGAAATATTTTGGATATATGAATATATCCGAAGCAGATTTATATAGCAAAATATATTAATTATTTTTAAATTTAACAACTAAAAAAATATTTAAAATATATAAGATATTTTAAAATTGTTCAAATATTTTAAAATATATACAAACAGTCAAAAATAAATATCTTAAATAGCTAAATAACATTTAAAACACCAAAAACATTTAAAGTATCTATTGATTCTCCATCCAAATATTCAAGTCAAACTAATTTTTAATTATGTTAAGTTTAGATATTTTGGAATACAATATTTAAGTTTATATATTATATATATTTTTTTATATTTTAAGAAACTTAAAGTATATATAAATTTAACCTTTTAAAACATAATTTTAATGGTCTATATGAACTTGAACCAAACCCGAATAAATACCGAATGGAGCTAATATTTAGTCTCATTTTAGCAGAACAAAATTCTACAGATACTGCCTTCTAGATTTTTTTTATTATTATTTAGAAACCGACAAAGATTTCTTTAGTTCGGAGTTTAGACATTTGTATATATTACAACCTATAATAATCGAATTTTAATAATAAGATAAACATAGTATTAGAAAGAAATGAGGCTCAATGTCAAACAATAATAAGAAAGATATGGTCAATGTATTTTTTTTTTGAACGACTATATGGTCAATGTATATAAACATAACTTTAGATAGAATATTTGGATTCTTTATCAGCTTTTTGTTTGCTTCAGGAAAAGCCTGGAACTTTAGGTTGCTTCTTGTGAATCTTCTTTACTTTTATTTTCACGCTTTCAGAGGATAATTTTAATACTATCAAAGCAATCAATTTTTCTTAGTAGCCAACAACCACCACAGAAAGTAAAATGTTACTAGCATTTTTCTTGTTTTTTTTTATGAACAACCATTATATTATAGATAGTGCATAACTCGATCACATTTTAATTAAGCCATGGGAAAATTTAGAGATGTACATAGATTATATGTGATTGGGTTATACCTATGTCGATGTTGTATCATCACATAGGTTTTTGTTTGTTTGCTTAAAAGTATCATCACTTAGGTTTAACGAATACGCATATCTGAGTTCTACGGGCAAAATGAAAAAAATCATAAAATCAAAAGAACTAGATGAAATCGCTAATTAGTTGACTACATGCCATCTTTTTCATTTCTTTAAATAGTTGACTTTGCATGTCAGAGCAGAATATCCACTATTCTTAATGAATTCATTGCTAATCTATTAATAGACATGATTAGGTAGCTAATCAATATTTATCATGATTCTATCATAATTGAATGGACCTCTATAAATTATTAGCACTAGTGGACTCGCACCGATGGCATGCTACCTCTTATCTTTACTTAGAATTCCAACAATAGTTGAATGACACTTTCAGTCACCTAATTATTAAGGTTTATCAAGGGGCATTTGAAGTAAAAAAAAGATGAGAAACCATATGGAAACATGCTCAAGAGAGATGAGACATACACCACAGAGACAAATATGGTAACAAATCATAAAGAACAGACACAAATTGCTAGGAGAAAGAAATGAGAAACCATATGGAAACATGCTCAAGAGAGATGAGACATACACCACAGAGACAAATATGGTAACAAATCATAAAGAACAGACACAAATTGCTAGGAGGAGCAAGTTTTTTTTTTGGGGGGGGGGGGGGGGGGGGGGGGGGGGTGGTAAAATGTGAAGATTTGGAAAAAAATTTCATAGCATAGATGCAATATTCAGATGAATGATGATATAAGTTATAATACATACATGCCTTGCTTCAAATATAGAGAAGAGCGTTACATAGCCTTCCACAGTTTAAACCAGTAATTTACAAACAATACCTAAGTGTTGTTGTAACACTTATATGGGACATGGGTTGTGAAGACAGATATACTTATGTCTCAAGAATACATTGTATTAAAAGTAGAGTTAACATTGTTGTTTTTTTTTTTTTTGTTAATCCAAATCTATATACAATCTAGAAACAATACCTCTTTCAAAAAGAATTGTAACAATCTTAGTCGTAAAAACTATGCCTTTGTGGAATGCAATCTTCAATCAATCTTGCAGCCGCACTAGAATAACCTTTCCTTAATCTACCTTTGTTCATACTCTTTACATCAACTTCTACTGCAAAGATTGCACAAACGGGTCTGTGATCTGAAAACCTTGATTCTCCTCGAATATAAGAAAGTTGTTCTATTCTTTCTCCTCTCCAGAGAATCCGATCACACCTGAATACATTCCAAATAGAACTTTTAATCAAAACACACCACAAAAACGTGGTTCTTAAGTTCTGGATTAGTACCAAGCAGGAGTACGGCGTTTTCTCTTTGACTTAGTGGTCTCTCCGGCGTAAGCATCTGAGTTTTGAGAGTATTTATACGTTGGAGCAAAGAATATTTGACCTTCTTGAAATCCAGAGAAGACTCTTCCTGCTGCTCTTTCCATGTTGAGCTGAAATTATTAGAGATCACAGAAGTTGGTCAACGCAAAATAAAAGAACGAAAACTGAAGATCAAGTATTAAAGATCATTTATACTACAAAACCTGGTCTTTTTCAAGAAGAGTATGCCAATCATTTTCTTCTAGTAATACTTTTGTCTCTTCATAGGTTAAAGCAACTCTGTAATTCAAATCTCCAAGCCAAACCACTCGGCTGCAAACTCCAAAAATTCTTTTAGCGGTTTTTATTTGCTTATATAGCAAGAAGGTTTTATTATTTTCATGGAAACATACTCATGCTCAACTATTCTTTCGGGTGCGCGACAACTAGGGTTTTTGGTGATTTTGGGGAACTGAGTATGCTTCAGAATCTCAGCTACATCTGCGTTTCTTCTCATCTCATCCCCTTCTTTCTCACCAGAGGCCAAATGGCTACACACAAAGCAAAAGCTTGTTTGGTGCAATGACATGCTTATAGCAATACATCCCTGCAAAAGCACAAAGATTTAGATATTTTTTTGCTTGCATGTGTGTGTCATAATCTTGAATTAATAGAAAAAGTTGATGTACCTTGTTACCCAAGCGACCCATGATTCCTCTTCCAACAGAATCAAGCCTAAGATGAGATATATGTGGAATCAACTCTTTTCTAGCCCAAACAGACAAAAACAAACCAACCATTTGTTTACTAGCAATCAGTCGATAACTCATTTGTCCCGGCATCTTGGTAGTGGCAGGAACATCATCAAACAATAAATTCTCATGAACCCTAAAATTCTCAGGCTCCACATAGTTATTGTTATCTACAACATGATCACTATACTTTTTAGACAGCCTAGCTTCCCAACCAACCGAAGTACCAATAACCTGACAATTACAAGTCTTCAAAAGACTTGAATCGACTCGATAGTTTCGGCTCAAGACTTTAAGATTAGGTCTTTGAAAGAAACTTAGACTACTTGGTGTTCTTGACTCTTCACCACGACAATTACTACTAGAGGTTGTTGTTCTTGAAGCAGAGTCTTGTTTCGGTTTGTTTAAAGCTTGGCTTATTAGAGCTAACCATTTAGCTGCTGGCTCATTGTCTTCGACTACTAATACATTTCCTGCACTTAGAGGAACAATCTCTTGAAACCTGAGATGCAAACCATATAATGATAATTCATTTTTTAATAACTTTAAAAACCTATGAATCCAAAACTTATCAAATTTTAATTCATACCCACAGATATATATATCTGCTGTGCCTTCAACGAGTAAGAAATCTTCGAGGTTAAGATCGTTGTTTGGTGTTCTTCCTCCTACATTCCACGTAGCTACAAACACCCTGAGAGATAAAGAAAACGTGAATTTGAATCTGAAAAAAAAAACAGAAATATTACAAAGAGATTGATTCATTATCAAACCTGAGTTCACGAATCTCTGTTGTTGGTGCTATAGAACCCGATAGGTTCAAGCCTTCCATTCTCTCTGACGTATTATACAAGTAAAAATATCAAAATTTTCTTAGCAAACCCTAGATTTCATTTGGGATCAAGAAGACCCCAAATAGTAATACATATCAAGATAAAGAAGAAAAAAAACTTTGACAATGTACGTTTATTTTTCTTAAGTTTGGAAGCAATCATGCATATAAATATGTAAACTTTTCTAGGGTTGGTTTACCCAATAAATCAAAAAAATTCCTAACCAGAAGCAGTCTTCCAGATCATCGAAGAAGAGTTGTCAAGTATCGGTTTCTTTCGAGGAGCCATTCGTCGCTTCAAATCTATCAAACAAGATCCAAGAGCCATTTAATTATAAGACTAAATAAATATATTTTCTTGTGATGTACGTATTTAAAGAAGAAATACCATTGAAATATTCATTGTTGTTGCCTTGATCATCATGTTTTCCTCTGTTGTTCATATTATTTGATGCATCTTCTTCTTCTTTACCAGACCGTCTTGATCCAAAAACCTTGGGAAGAATTGACTATTCTCCACAAACAACGAAAACAAAAAACACTTATTTTTCAAGTTTATATAAAACGAAATTTAATGGGATTCACGTCGTGACATTTTCGAAGAGAATTATAAATTTATAATTAAACAACTCCAGTGACAATAATAATTGAAGCAGGAAGAGAGATATTAGGGAATAGAATATTCCCATTCTTGAGATTAGGATAACTTCCATTATATTGAGATAATTCCAATTCCGTTAAGGAATATCTTGTCTTTGGAGTTGTATATATACGATGTATTGTCAAACTTGTTCAATAAGAAAGTCTATTCAGAATATCGTTTCCTATCTTTACATGGTATCAGAGCCAGGTTCTAATAAGTTAAACCCCTAATTAATATTAACCCTATCCGACCGGGTATATAGGTCGTAATTGACTCGCTCGACCGAGTATAACTGTCTTAAAAAAAAAAAAAAAAGTTTCCGAGATTTCTGGCTGATAAGAGCCATCATCTCGAGGAGGGGTATTAAGGGATATGTATCCCACATTGGAAAATCAATGGGACATTAAGTAATATATAAAGGGTTAGGGCCAATCCACTAATTGCCAATTGGTTTTGAGTTGGAAGCCCATAATAAACCCGAATCTAACATGGCAGAATGGGCGTGTTGAGAGGAAACACCGACACATTTTGAATGTGTCTCGGGCATTGCTGTTTCAAAGCAAGCTACCAGTTAAGTTTTGGGGTGAAGCCGTCATGACAGCATCCCACTTGATTAACAGAACGCCTACTGAAGTTCTCAAAGGACGTTCTCCTTATGAAATATTGTATGGGATCAAACCGCAGTATGATCACCTTCGTGTCTTTGGAAGCTTGTGTTATACACATCGCCGGTCTCGTGACAAAGATAAGTTTGGGCCAAGAAGCAGGCGATGTATCTTCCTTGGTTATCCGTTTGGTCAGAAAGGTTGGAAGGTTTATGACTTGGATAAGAAGGAATTTCTTATCAGTCGGGATGTTGTTTTCTACGAGAATGAGTTCCCAATGGCCTCTGTTCAAGTTTCCCCACCTGCGCCTGATCCATCTTCGACGATCGTTTCTGATGAGGATTGGTTGCTACAAGCAGAAACGAATTTAGACGAAAGGGGGAGCAGTGATATACCCCCTGCGATCGAACAAGAAACAGAGATGTCTGATCCAGCTCATCTCCCCACCGCAACAGAACACGTTGAGGAACTTCAGGTTTCTTCACCTATAGTATCTGATACTCTTAATACAAGTCCAGAGTCTTCCACTCCAGAAGATCAGCTAGGACGTGGTCAGCGGGTTCGTGTGCCTCCAGCTAAGTTTCAAGATTATATTGCTTACAACACAGTCACCATAAAGAATACCCCTCTCGCTCCTCTTTCTGCTCAATCACTGTCCTCAGATTCGGTTCCTGGTAAGACACCGTATCCCCTGGTTGAATACCTTTCTGATGTTTCCTTCTCACCTGCGCATCAAGTGTTTCTCGCAGCAATAACTGCAGGTATAATACCGAAAAGCTATTCTGAGGCTGTAAAAGAGAAAGTATGGCGAGTTGCTGTTAAAGATGAGGTAGTTGCACTTGAAGACCAGGGCACATGGGATGTGACTTCGCTTCCACCAGGCAAGGTAGCTCTTGGTTGTCATTGGGTCTTTACGATCAAATATAACTCTGATGGGACCATTCGGCGTCACAAAGCACGTCTTGTCGTTCGAGGAAATCACCAAATAGAGGGGGAAGATTTCAATGAAACTTTTGCGCCAGTGGTTAAGATGACCACGGTTCGTGCGCTCCTTCGCATTGCGGCTGCTAAAAAGTGGGAGGTTCATCAGATGGACGTTCATAACGCCTTTCTTCATGGTGATCTCGAAGAAGAAGTTTATATGAGGTTTCCTCCAGGTTTTTCACATTCTGATCCTACAAAAGTGTGTAGGTTACGCAAGTCGTTATATGGGTTACGCCAAGCACCGCGTTGCTGGTTTGCGAAACTTTCTCAGGCTCTTACAAAGTTTGGTTTTGAGCAGTCCTATGAGGATGCCTCTTTGTTTATCTACATCAAAGGTGAAGTTGAGATAAGGGTTCTGATCTACGTTGATGATTTAGTCATTGCGAGCAATTGTTTGGAGCGGCTTGAGAAGTTTAAAACATACTTGGGTACTTGTTTTCATATGAAAGATTTGGGACGATTAAAATACTTCTTAGGCATTGAAGTTGCTAGATCAGATGAGGGTATTTTTTTATCTCAACGGAAGTATGTTCTTGACATCGTTGGTGAAACCGGTTTACTTGGATCAAAACCTGCAGGCACACCTATGGAACAAAACCATAAACTCGCATCTGATGATGGTCCTCTGTTCTCGGATCCCGGTCAGTATCGACGTCTGATAGGCCGACTAGTCTACCTCGCTATCTCTCGTCCAGAGTTGTCATACTCCATTCATCTCTTGTCTCAGTTCATGCAGACACCTCGCCAAGCTCACTGGGATGCTGCCTTGCGAGTCGTTCGTTATCTAAAGGGGTCACCTGGTCAGGGGATTCTTTTGCGTGCAGATACCAATCTAGAGTTGTCTATATACTGTGACGCAGATTGGCAATCATGTCCTCTCACTCGTCGCTCTCTCAGCTCGTTTGTAGTGATGATGGGAGGGTCTCCCATTGCTTGGAAAACAAAGAAACAAGATACTGTGTCTCACTCCTCAGCTGAAGCGGAATATAGGGCGATGGCATGTGCGGTTAAAGAAATGAAGTGGATCGTACCTCTTGTCAAAGATCTTGGAGTTATAGCTTCTACACCTGTCTCTTTTTATTGTGATAGCCAAGCGGCTATCCACATTGCTTCAAATCCGGTTTTTCATGAAAGAACAAAACATATTGAGAGGGATTGTCACTGTGTTCGTGATGCTGCTCGTGCTGGTCTAATCTCAATGCGTCATGTTCGTACAAAGGATCAACTGGCGGACATTCTTACAAAGGCCCTCGGTCGACCTCAGTTTGATTTTTTGCTGTCCAAGTTGGGAGTTCAAGATCTTCACTCTCCAACTTGAGGGGGAGTATTAGGGAATAGAATATTCCCATTCTTGAGATTAGGATAACTTCCATTATATTGAGATAATTCCAATTCCGTTAAGGAATATCTTGTCTTTGGAGTTGTATATATACGATGTATTGTCAAACTTGTTCAATAAGAAAGTCTATTCAGAATATCGTTTCCTATCTTTACAAGAGAGAAAGAACCTTCTTCTTGCTTCGGTGGCTGTTCCCAGAGTCCCTATCTTTACTGAACTCATTCATCAAAATCTTCGACACAAAAAAAAACTGAAAACAGAGGAAGTTAAAAAAAAAAAGTTTTAAACATTGGTGTTAATAGATCTTGGAAGAGAAAGACCCTTTTTAATGTTTATTTCTAGGGTTCGCGTTTTCCACGACTACTGAGCATTGGCATTAATAAAAATATTTATTGTTTATTTCAATAAGATGTGTTACAAAAAAATTTTTTTTTTTCAATTAGAATCAGCGGAAGAGTTAATGTTTTGTTAATGGAAGTTAAAAACAAATTTTCTAAATCAGTTTGAAAAGATCAGAGTTTGGGGCCAATTCACTCGGAGGTTCTAATAACAGGGGACTAGGGGAGATATGCATTTTGCTTACAGATGTACTAGGATTTTTAATAACATTTTTTGTAATAAAATGTAAAATTATATTCAAGCAAAAAACTGTGTTACATCTAGTGCTTCTGTTTATTTATATACTCAATCGTCTAAAGGATAAAAGAAATCTTCTAGTCCTCTATGTTAGATTTAGAGCTTGCCTTATTCCAAACCAGGTGCGTAAACTCCTTTCCAAATACGCATGACCCGTGGCTTTGACAGCAAGAAGATGAAGCCTTATCGTTTTGTCGATAAGCTTACTCAGAAGGACAACCGCTTTTGGCTCTTCTCCATATCTTCTAACGTTTCGCTTTCTCCAGATACTATGAACTGCAACTTGAAGAGAGTATCGGATAAGAAACATTTCTGTTGGAGGGTAACTCCTACCAGAAACCATTTCCCCAATAGAATCCTAGTCAGTGGTAAAATCATCTTTAAGAAGCCCTTTAACCAAAGATTCCCAGACTTCAGAAGAGTAGGGGCATTGAAAGAAGAGATGTTGACATGTCTTCTGAACTCTCCGACATAGAACACAGTATGTGTTCACAGAGACATTCCAAGCTTGCATTTTATCTCCCGTTTGTAGTCTATTTCTCATCGCAATCCATAACATGAAAGATAACTTTGGAGTAGACTGAGGGAACCATATTCCTTTACTCCAGGTACAGGTTTGATGCCCACTCCGCAGCTGTTGCCAAGTCTTCTTAGAAGAAAACTTACTCACGAACTTCCCTTCTCCCCACTTCCAAAGCTGAACGTCATTTGTATCTTCTAAACCTCCCGCACGCAGCTTATCGATCTCATCTTCTATATCATTGAGAATACTCTGTATGTGCCTCTGCCTTCGATGATTTGATATAAAATCTGCCATTGTAGCATCGTTTGCTATGCCCAGAGCTATGATGCCACGATCACCTACCACCTCCTTAAGACACCCAATCTGAGACCATGCTTCATACCAGAATGAAGTGTGCCTTCCATTCCTGACCTCAACTTGTATAAACTGCCTTGCGATACTCCTCATCTTCAATATTTTTTTTCACATTCAAGACCCCAAGTTTGTGTTGACTGAGATCGACCAAAAAGACCCCTTCTTTATCAGATAGCAATGGATCCATTTGACCCACAAGGAGGATCGCGATTACTATTCTCCAAATAAGCTTCAAGCAGTGAACCTTATTTATTTCCTTCAAAGACTTTATGCCCCATCCACCCTCATTCTTTGGAAGATATTTATCTTGCCAGCTAACCTTTGCTTTTGGGTTTTTTAGATACAGTCCTGACCATAAGAAAGCTGCACAGAGACGCTCAATCTCTTTTAAATAACTACTTGGTAATCTAAAAGCCGCTAGCCAGAAATTTGTGAGACTCATAATGACTGAATTGATAAGTTGAAGCCGACCAGCGTGAGAGAGGAATCAACCAGTCCATGAACTCACTCTTTTCCTGATCTTTTTCACTAGAGGCATGTAGTCATTTACAGTCATCCTCTTGGTGAGTAGAGGAAGACCTAAGTAGCGTACCGGCAGTTGACCTGAAGCAAAGGGGAAACATGAATGGATTTCTGATTCCTGATCTCCAGTTGTACCAGCCATGTAGAGGGTTGACTTTTCCAAGCTTATTTTAAGCCTTGACATCGCTACAAAGGCTTTAAAGATCCTGAGAATACCTTCAATAGAGCTTTTCATACCATCGGTGAAGACTAACAGATCATCCGGAAAGCATAGATGAGTCAAGAGGATATTTTGGCACCGAGGATGATAGCCTATCTCTTTCCTAACTGCAGCCTTGTCTAGCATGTGAGATAGCACGTTCATGCATATGACAAATAAGTAAGGCGAGAGTGCACATCCTTGCCTCAGCCCTCTTTTGCTTTGAAAAAACCCAGCCAACTCTCCATTGATCTGAACTGAGAAGGACGACGTGCACACACACAGCTCAATCCATTGGATGAATGGCTCCGACATGTCAAAGGCTCTCAAGGTGTTTAGGAGAAATGGCCAATGAACAGAATCAAAGGCTTTTGCGATGTCATTACATCAGGAAGTCATACTTTCCAAAACCACTTGTCAATAGAGATAATAGAATAACCCAAAGTTAACCATAAAACTTAAAATTCAATTCTATGAATCCAAATAGTGACATAGAGAATTAAGAGGAATAGTCAATTCCTACTCATTCTTTAAAAATTACACTATTTATGGAGAATTTTCGCTGCGTTTGATTCCTTTTCATTTCTTGAATTTTAAGAAACTATAGAAAAAAAAATTCCTTATCGAAATTGATATAGAACAAAAGGAATAAATATTCATTTTCATTCCTTTTATTTTGTTTTTATTTATTTATTTTATACTCATTCCTATTCCTGTTTTAATGGTTACCAGTTAAAAGCTTATATGTAAAAATAATAATTGATTGTTTAATTTAATAATGTTTAGTTTTATAGTTCTTATTAAGGAATGGTAAATATTACTATTAATTTTCTATCTCCAATGCAGATCTTTTTTATAAAAACATGATGGAAATATCGGATTTGATGAATCATATTTATATTAAAAGTTTTCTCCTCCAAAACATTTAATAGTCTTTCTTAAAAGAACAAATTAATTAATTTATACTATTAAAGCATGAGCCTATCTAATTTTTCCTCATTAACACCCTTTTATTTACTATCTATGCCACTGTTTTTCTACACAAATCGTTTTCACTAAGGGTACTCCCGTAAATTGTATTAAATCTGATTTTTACACTTTAAATGGGCTTTTATGGATTTTTTGTCTTATTAAAAAACCTACCCGATTTACACAATTCAATTGAGCTCATCTAGAAATTTTGTCATATTAATAAGCCGATGGTTCTATTTAATATTTTTATGACTTTTCACGTAGGTCCACTGTTCTAAACAAATGAGATGTGTCAACTCATGTCTTCAAAAAAAAATTGATTACTATACCTAAACCAGAATAATACCATAAAAATAGTTTGGGGTTTGCTTCCTAATACTCTACTTAAACCCTAAACTGGATTATATCATTTTCTAATTAACAATTTTCAAAAATAAAATCCAAGTATACTCAAATTTGTTACAAAACGTGAATATAAAAGAAATACAAATATCCAAGGATATATTCCAAATTTTGTTACGAACTGTTTTACAATTCAATCTCTTGCATATAAAATAATATTTTTAATTTGGATTCTGTTCTTTCAGTTATAATCTTTGTAACATTGGCAATAAATATTTTTCCATATGTTATTTGTTAAATTATTGTTAAAATAATGAGAACAAAAACGAGTTAGTTTTCATGGAAAAATATTTAGCTAATTTTTAAAAGCACAAAAACGAGTTAACTGAGGTACTAAATAACTTGGGAAAGAATTATGTTTTAATGTAGCATATCGTACAACTTGGCCATCATGGGTGCGTATATTATAAAAAATATTATCCTCTTCACATCTAAGATATCGTGTAGATAATTTACTCCAACAGAACAGCAAAATCTTGCTAACAATAATTGTAAAATCTTTTTTGCTTGATCACTACTCTAGGGATTTCCTTAACTGAAACCAAATATGTAAGATATTTTTGTGGCGACCTGCAGTGACCATCACGTTAACCGAATACTATATATACACCCCGAACACCCTCCAATTTTCTCACATCTTTTCATAGCAAAAAAAACCCTAAAATGTCTTCAACTATGCTAGTCACTTCTTTGAAAGATGTGAAACCTTTCAAGAGTGGTTGGAAAGTGCATGTGAAAGTGTTGCACACTTGGAAGCAGTACAACGCAGTGCACGGAGACAACCTTGAGATCGTGGTGTATATATAGTATTAGGTTAACTTTGTATAAGTTGATGAAGTGATATTATATGTCCGTTTTGTTGTCTTTCAAATATCGATAATCATCTCAAAATCATGGTTCTTCTCAAAGATGCCTTCGAATCTGACATGCAAAATAGTTAAGAAAACTTTTTTTTAGATCTTGATCGATGTTCCAGATGTGTAAAGAATCTTATATAATCTAAAAGAAAAAGTTAGAGGCATATCACCAAAATAGATCGGAAAATGTTGAAGCACTTGGTGAATTTTCTGTGTGCTGAATCGGTTTGACTTTGATCCAAATCAGATTACTCGGTTGTTCTTTGATTTGCTACAGAACATGTTCACCTCTTCAAGCAACCTTTATTCCGTCATTACCACCATGGAGCTTCAAATCGCCATCTCAATCGTCATTTCTCATCAGGTCGTGGAGACAAAAAAGAAATATTTCATTTGCTTTTTTTTTTTAACGTGGATCGTCAAAGACCACAAGTTTTGTGGGTATAAATCTTTTTCATTTGGGCTGAGTTTAATATTTGGTCTTATTCCACCTTTTCCGGTTGGGCCATTTGGACCCAATTAAATATTAATATTAATCAATATTTACACATAATTATTAATATATTTTTCTCAATATAATTTAAACTTTCATAAAAAATTAGAATATTTATAATGAAAGACAAAAAACTTTATTAAAAGAATATAATAATATTTTTCACAAGTTAAATTTGTTGGAAAATAACTGTTTGAAAAATTCAGTACATAAAAATGAAGATTTATTAAAGAACATGACGCTAATGTCAAATGATCTCACAACTGTAAATGCAAAAGAATTACATGATTATTTTCACGAAATTGTATTCAAAGCTTAGTACAATAGTTTATTAACAAATTAAAATTGTATATAAAATAACTTTATCGGAAAAAAATTCTCATCATACAAAAATATACTAATTAGATAAATATCACGTTCAATCCAAACTTTATAACATTAATCCAACTTTGTTAAACATAATAAATTAATAATGAAGAAAGATAATAATTTAAATTTTGATCCAGTAAATATTAAAGATATGAAAATATTATATTTCGAAATTATTTTTCAGTTTTAATAGATGTTTTTGTATATCTGACCAATATTAAATAGCGGCACAATATAGGGAAATCACGATTATAAAATAAAAACTAAACATTTTCATTTGTTTATATCCTGGAATAGCATTTCCATTAGATGTGAAGATGTAACCATTGTAAGGATGACCCGAAACCTCCGATGGGACGTCTTATATCTGAATCAGCAAAGGTTTTTTTGTCAACCAGGTTTATATTAAAGGCACATAATGATCAGTTACACTGAAAAGATTTTATAAGTTATCCAGCACGTGAAAATACGTGAGTTATCACAACATGTTTAGCTTTTGTATTTGAGATTGGATGCAAGAAGTTAACCAGCGTTTGGATGATATGGAACCTCAAAGGGTAGAGGGTCATAACTCATAAATGAACTTTTTAATTAGAATGACTGTCCTGAGATGATTTTGTTGTATTGTTATAGGGAAATGATCACTACATTCATCACACGATGAGACGATGACAAAAACTCTGGAGGAAATAAATAATAGGAGACCTGCTTGCAGATGATCCGGATGTTGCACTTGTTGGAGAGCAAAGGCCTTTACTTAATGCATTTTTCCTCAGTCCAAAGCCTGTGCTGAGCCTTATACGTATCCATGCTCATATGCAATCAAACACAGTAAATGTCGCCAATGCCATCGCGGCATCATTTGATCAGATTAGAAGAAATTGCGTTGACTATGAAATTGATATCAATCAATGAAATAGTATGCTGTTAAAGTTAAAATGTAAATTAGTAGGGTGATCTTGTATCATCATGTGTGGACAATATTCTTTATGGTCTGAAATCATTGGCGAATTTGACTTTTTCAACCCACACGAAAACTGCTAGTAATATTTAAGTTCGTTTGTGTTTCAAAAAAAAAAAAATATTTAAGTTCGTTTTAGTTCGGTTTAATTTATACTGGTTGGTTTGGTTTTCGGTTCCGTAAAGCCTAGAAAGTGTTAGCCGACTAAAGAAAAAAAAAACAGATGAGCCGAGGGGCCCAATCTGGACTCAACCATGACAGGTAAGACCAGTCTCTACGGACTTTCTTTAGCCAAAAATCAACTTTCTTTTAAATCGCACTTTTTATAATTCCTAAAAAACAGAATGATACGATAATATCACTTTTAGAAAAACTAGAAACAGTCAGTTTTGAAAAAAAAAAAAAAGTTAAATACAGTACTGAGAAGTGAGAATATGCTATAACTTTGCCACGAAGGTAAAGTAACAACTGACAAACCTTTTTAGCCATTATAACAACTGACGAACCTTTTTAGCCATTATAACAACTGACAAACCTTTTTGCCATTATAACTGACAAACCTTTTTAGACATCATAACAACTGATATATAAAAAAATATAGTTGGCCATAGAATTCTTCACGCTGAAGAAATCAAATCTTTTATAGTTTCGTTCTTACTTTCGGACAAGCACACAGATAACAAATGAAACTCTGACCCTCGCTTTGAAGGTAACAACACAGATCGTTACATTTCCCTTGGATAGCGTATCAGGGGGAAGATGATTTTAAGATATGTATAGCCTCCATGTTGATTTACAAATCTGAATATTTTACATTTTTATTTCTGAAACAGGATGGTGAAAAATCAGTCGTACGTTGATTGATGGTGGTTGTTACTTGAGAAGCGAGAGAGTCTCCGGTGTGTTGTTACCGAAACTTTTTGCCAGTGACATTGCTCTCTCATCTTCTGCTTCCAGAAACCTGCTCTTCTTCATCTGTAAGAAACTCGCTTACACTTCTTTTTCTGGAGATACTAAATATTATTACCTAACAAGAAATATCTAGATTTAAAAGCATGGTTTAAAGAAATTATGTAGTCATCAAAGTTCTTAGCTTTCATGCATCATCTGTAAGAAACTTACAGTTTTTTCCTAGTTATTAACAAGAAATCTTCATTATAAGAATGGTATTTCCTTAGAACAAAAAAAAACCATGGTATTTCTTTTTGTAAGTTTTCTAAATTTAATCTCTCTAGAAATTGTGTGGTATGATAGTAATAGAAATATATAGAATGGAACCTACTAGAAATAGAATAAAAAAGTAGGTACTACCCATCAAAGTCCTAACTTTATCTGTAAGAAACACTCTTACATATTTTTCGGCAGCTACTAAATATTAACAAAAAAAAAATCTAGTTTTTAAAACCTCGTAAAAGTTAAAAAAAATCGAACCATGTGTTCACTAAAAAAAATTCTAGCATCCACAAGCTCCCCTAGCTTTCATATATATGTATATATGAAGTATATGCAAGTCTGTACTCTGTAGGGGCATCTATCTGATGTCCATCTACATGTCTATTAAGTATTAACTATTAGCTTCTAGAAGCATAATAGATGGTACCTTTGTAAGCTGGCTAGCCAAAACCTTGTTCTCTTCCCTCAACAGCTTCTCCTGTTTAAACAACATCACAACTCCATCAGTTTTCTTAACATGTTCTGAAACACCAATATATCGTAAGATTTGTTAATGTTTAAGTGAAGCCAATAGTAAGTCAGGAACTAAGACAAGACCAATATACATATCTAGAGAGCTAAACTTGGTCTGTCTAGTGATCTGAATACTCTCGAGGATGGGAAAACTACAGTGGCCAGGACGGCGAACAAAAATCAAGACCGTTAACCTTTTCTTGAAGGGTCTTCAGAAACTCCATCATTAGCTCTGCCTGCAACATGAGATCAAGGATTATGTCAAACTGGAAACATGATCCAAAGCCAAGAAGTGTCCAAAGACTGTTCTTGGAATGAAAAGTAAACACAAGATTAACAATAATTGATCTGAATCACTTCTTAGCAGCACAAATACCTTCCTAGCTCTAGTTAAAGACAGAGCACTCTTGAATTGCTCTTCCAGGGAAATTAGGGACTCTATACTCATGTTATCATTTTTTGCTTCTTCAAGCTTGCTGCACATATATATAGATACTTATAAACCAACAAAAATAGAAGAGTTTTTTTATCAAACTATTTTTCCAGAAGGTGAAGGGGAAAAAGGATAGTGCTAACCATTGGACTATTTCCAGTAACTCCTCGTGTGAAAGATAATTCCGAGTTTTTTCTGCTAGATCCTGCCATAAAAAAGAAATGGAGGATTATTAGGATTAGGTGACCCATTAATATCTAATATTAGGATTAACTATAGATTAAGGTCTATGACCCATTAAGGTCTAATCCTAATAGAGCCAATTAATATCTAGTACTAGGATTATGTAGAGATTAAGACCCATTAATATTTACCTAATACTAATACGGAACGATAAAAAATATTGTGAATTTCTTGTGGTTCTTCAACAGTTAAGTTTGGTACACCACAAGTGGTTCACAACCGTCCCGTAGACCATGTAATGCAACACTAGCAGTATTGTATGGCTTGAATCTTTAGTATTAAATTATTTGTTACCTGTGTTGTTCTCCCTAAACAATGTTTAGGCACTACACAAAACATCTCAGTGGACTATTGTAGCTAGATACGATTCTATGTGCTCATCTCAATTACATGTGTCGTACATGACTTTGGGAGCAATGAATCTATGTATGGCTGACAAGATATAGGTCTAACCCTCGAGAATAAAGTTTGGTATACAACAAACTGAAAACCTTGCGGTAGGCTTTTTACTGCAATGTCAACAGAGAAGAACGAAGTCTATAATATGTTAAAGAACTACACAAAGTATTCACATATAGCAGTTTACCCTCTCGATATAAACTATCTTCTAAAGGCTCATCTCAACTACATATGCGTGTGTGGCTAAGAAATTCTTACCACCGTTTTAAGTTCGTCAGCATGTTGTGTTTTATAACGCGTGAGGATCTTAGCCATGCTGCAGTCAAATCAAGAAAGAGAAAGTATTAGATACTACTCATGCCAAACCATTTCAAAAATACAAAACAGATATAGCATCATTAGAGACAAGTTAATTAGATGAATCATCAAATATTCTACTAACACTTTATTCTACAGTTTCTGGTGATGAACCTTACTTACGGCTTCTATACAAAGTGTTAGGAACTTTGTATGACAGATTCATGTGCTATAACAGACTTCTTTTTTAACTTTCTGGTACATAATCTCGTCTTAAATTTTAATGTCAATGCATATATGTAAAAAATTATTTCTTAAAAAGTAAATGTATAACTCTATTTATTTATAACTTTGCAAAAAGCAAATATAATAACCACAATATCCATCTCAAAGTTCTGGTCTCTATTTATTTATTTATAACTTTGCAATATACAAATCTAATAACCACTAAGTCCATCTCAAAATTTTGGTTATATATAATCAACCTTTCAGCCACTGAATTCAGACTTATGGACATATATATGCACAATAACAAGTTATGTTAATCAAGTCTAGTTAATACCTCATACTTTCTTATCAAAGTTGAATGATAAACTTTTTGTTATTCTAAGAAACCTAACAGCAATCGCGGAAAGAATAACTGGATAGACATATTGAAAACTAAACTCCCCCTTAAAACGAAATCTCAATGAAATTCATGTTCGTAGGTCTATAAATACAATAATTTTTTTTTCCATGTAAGATTTTGATTGATACCTATATCTGTGTTTCAAAGGAAAAAAAAACCTACATCTTATCACAAACTCCACCCTACTTAATATGTGATGTCCATGATCTATTGCAAGAGTTCAATTCATAGAGTGAATTTGATGGACTTAATCTTCTAGCATCCTACGGCCCATAAAAAATATAATTTGAAACTATGCAATTAGTAAGGCGCATAAGAATCACAATCTCAGTTGACAAAAAAGAGAATCACAATCTCAAGTCAAGTCTTTTATCTATATAAGTTACTAGTTAGTAGAAGGATCCTATCTACAACTAGAGTTTTAACTATTGTTAAAATTGAAGCAAAAAAAATAAAAAGTTCCATTCTTAGTTCTTCAAATTCCGTGCATGTTAGCTGCCAGTGTAACATATATACTTTCATGATATAGATCAAGAATTTGTGGTATTGATATCAAGGCAACGTTAAGGAGCGTTATATACAGTGACAAGGATAATATTCCCATTCCTAAAAGATCACAGTTTGGTTCATTGTAATCACCTAGGAAATGTCATAAACGAAAAACACAAGGTAAAATGTATGTAACCAAATGATTGTAGAGGCTCAGTTCCTCTAGGCCATCAGGCCCAATGGCAAAGGAGAAGAGATGTAAAAAAAAAAAAAATCTAGTCAACAATGTACACATGTATCTTGTCAGTTGCTCTATGCACACAAATATCACAAGTAAAGAAGGAAAAAATCGATACCGTTGTGTTATAATTCAAAAGTATGTTTTTATATTTTTTCAAAAGTATGTTTTTATATTTTTTTCAAAATTTCTTTTTGAAATCGAAATTAAATTTGAAACTATTTTCAAATTTTTTTAAATAATTTTAAAGTATTTATTTATATATTTATTAGAATTCTAAATTTTATATTTCAAAAACCCTATCCTTTCCCTTAATTATAAACCTTAAATATAAATTAGTTAACCGTAAGAGTATAAGTGTTTTTTACTATTCACTAAAAATAAACATAAAAGTGATTAGTGTAAATATGAAAAAAAGGTAATATGAATATGGTATATGTGACGATTTCTCTTTGTGTTACATATTATATCAATTTCAAAGAATATCCGGTGGCTGAGTCGGCCCTAAATCCAAGCCAAGGAAGCGCTGCTTCGGGTTACTTAATAATAAGAACAATTTCAGCCACATAATTTCAAAAAATTTCTTTGATCTAGTGGTAAAACTTTAAGGCCACTAACTCTCTTTGTCCGCAACCTAGATTCATGTTTCAGAAAATGGCCAATTTTTTTTTTAAATTTGCTTCTAGTCTAACATTTCTTATCCGGTAGGACTCTCTGGATTTTTCATAGATATCAAGTCTCTATCTTTCTATTTTTCCTTTGTTCATTTTTTTTATCCGTAGAGATCTTTAATTATGTAGCTGATGCACTTGCAATGAACACTTTATTTCTTCCCTCATTTCTGCACTGAACTTTCTTCTGGTTTAATGAATTTCTTATTGTTTCCAAAAAAATACATTACTGTTCATTGTTGTTGTCAATTGTTTACGATTATTCGAAATTCATTACGTAATTGTTTCATTTTGTTTCCTTGTTTTTACTTCTTCTTTTTCCTCTAGGTAATCAAATATTCAAATGTGTAAGTTAGATCAATGTAACACATAAAATCTTCTTTTCTAATGGTAACTTGAGTATTTTTATAATATTTGAAAGTCAATAATGTTTGGTAGTGATTCATACAGTTTTGCCAAAAAAAAAAAAAAAAACTGAAAAAAAAACACTTGAAAGTTGTCACAAAACTCTGCCAGAAAGGTGGGGGAAATAATGGGCCAACTGAAAACCGGCCTACAAGCATGAGGTTACAATGTCTTTTTCCATGTAGCCTTTCGAGTAATTGTCCAAAGTCCATATCGATACCATAGTCCTGATTATGCTATATCATCAGTCATGCAAACAGATTTTATTTTTTTTTGGGGTTAGATCCTCATGCACATAGTTACCATTTACCACCTACAAGAATATATAACTGGTAATAATCATTAGAATTAAATAAAATGATGTATAGTATCAGTGAACTTTTGAATGTCCTTATGTAGTATAACACCTTTTCTGGTGTAGTATTATCAGTGATTCTATGACACATGCCATAACATCTAAATTAAAAAGAAAAATTGTGGGTCCAGTTAAAAGATTTTGGAGTTTGATTCTAGATATAAGATCTTGATTTAGAAGATCATACCTTGTTTCACTTATATATTATTGTACAGATCATCGTATTACATAACACAAGAGTTGAGTTTCATTGGATATATGAGGATATGCACACCAACCATGATCTGAATCTGATCCACCCATGTGTGTTATACAACACTATAATGAATATTTATTTGAAAGCTACCGATATATACTTAAAGGTCCAAGCATTAAACATATAGAAGAGGTTGATCAAAAAGAAAGAGAAGAGACTGGAGAATCTTTGCGTGTGTTGGAGTAGTAGAGATTGAGGAAGCTGTACTTGCTTTTCTACTTTTTTTGAAACACAAACTTTCATTAAACTCAAATGCAAGGACTACAAAGCCAAAAGAGAACTAAACATCCTCTTGTGGACAATTCATGAACTATAATAGCAATTAGAAACAAGCATAATAAATCTTCATATGAAGTTGACAGCGAATTCAATATCAAGTTTGAATGCGTCAATAAAGCTTCCACGGCAAAGTTGGATAGTTGAGAGATAGTCACAAGTGACGTTGAAAGACAGTCTTCACCAACAAGAAAAACCGAAGTAGTCTCGATTGCACCTTCAGGCCCCGTACGGACCGCTCCATAAAGTAACAAACCAGTGAGTAAACTGCAACTGAAGCTCGGAAAAGAATCTGAGAAATTTTCTCCATTCATAGAAGGGAGACATGGTAGTAAAGTGATCTCCACAACAGAAGAAGAGGTGAGAATAATGCGCCGACAAATTGGCCTTACTAGCTTTTGATGGCTCAGAGCTGGAGGTCGGAGTGGATTCCCACTCACATCAGACGTCATATTCATAAACATATGGCTCAAAACTGTATGCCGGAGTGAATTCCCACCTACATCGGACGCCAAATTTGCAAACCGCTGTGATAGAAGGTATGTTTGCAGTGGTTGGTGGTATGGATCTTCATGCAATCGTTTTAAACCAAGTTTACACAATCTGAAGGGTGGAGGAGGCCAAACATGGAGGATGGAGAGGATGGAGCGGGGAAGAGGAATGTCGCTGGAGGATGCTTGTCTTCTCAAACTTTTAAGGAACAGATCTGGTCGCCGGAGTGGAGTTCCACCTACATCGGTCGCCGGATTAACATAAATTGTTGAGAGAGGAGCAGGTGAATTGACGCTAGACCCGGCTCTGGTGAGCTTCAAACCATCAAACGAGACAACAAAAAATTCAAGAGTCCTCGGCTTGAGTATAGTTAAAACGAGAAGGTTGACGACGTCACACGAAGGAGCCACCAAATGATGAGAGACCAAGAGAACCAGAAGGTTCTTCGGATCTGCAAAATCGAGACATGTCTGGGGGCAGTTAGAGGGGAGTTCACTGGAGCTTGTCTCCGATAACCCGAGAGCAGCAGTGGCAAGAGAGTCCTCTCGATTCGTTGTTGGAGAGACGACCCACCAGATAGGGCGAGACGACGTGAGGACTGTGAAGAAGACGAGAAGCCGAGGCGCTTATCTCCAGCAAAAGATCCGTCGAGAGTCCCTTCCTACGCTGAGCATAACATTACGAACTCGTATCAAAAGAGGAACAAAGTGAACGATGGACAAAGAGATAACAGTAGAGAGAAGCAGCGTTGTCGAGGGTGACCAGCGCCGGCGAGAATACGCATCACCGGCGCCGGGAATCATGGATCTGCGAAGTGACTCCAAGCCCGTGCCTGGGAGTGTTTTTCAAAATTCAAAAAGACCTTTTTTACTTCCCACATTGGATGTTTACAAGACTATTTTAGCTGCACTTGCTTAGATTACGAAGATTTTGCTTTAGATTGCATTGATGAAACAAACTCAAATAACATTGATAGATAGTAACAGAAACCAGTTTCAGGGTACTTTTATTCAAAACAAACCAATTAAAGCATAAAAGAAGGGAGGAACACGGAAACTAAACCAGTTTCTTCAAACATCTCCATGTCCGAGAAGAGAAACAAGCATATCCTCATAATCACCAGAAGTGTCTTTAGCGACGGCATGGTGCAAAGGAATGCTGTTCCTTCGTTGATATTCCTCTTTGATACGTTCCATATCAACTTCAGTTCGTGTAGTCACAACTCGGGTTAGTGCCCACTCATCAGTCCCCATTTTGTTAATTGCTAGACGCAAAACCTTCTCAAAATGCTTCTCAGGGTATGTCAAACACGTGATCGCAGCTCTTAGTAGCTTCAGGTACTCATCATCTGAATCTTCCTTCAAGTGCTGCAAAACTCGACACATATAAGCGTTCCGAACTAGTATTTTTTATATCTTTTTGATGGAATTATTATCATAATTTTTTTATATTTATATTAAATATAAAATATTATATATTAATTATTAACTGGGTTTTTGCTAACTGAGCCTAGATACTTAATTTTATTAGTCCGTTTAAGTTTTACCTTGTTAATAGCGTTTCCGTACTCATTATTGTAGTGGTTAAGAGTTGCACCGAGCTGTGCTTTGCTTCTTGTTGTCAAGATTCTGATGAAGTCATCATCACTAAAGGCTTTCTCTGAGACCTTCTCGTGAAGTAACTTAGCTTCGGATCTTGCAAGCCTCATGTTCACCTCATCTCCTTCGTACCTAAAAGTACTAACAAGAGGAAGCAAGAGCTACAACAACGAACAAAACGTCATTAACTCGAAACAATCAAGCAGACCGTTCAATAGAATATAATATACCTTACGAAGGTCACCAGATGTGTGTTGCGCAACATCTTCCTCTAGAGATTTCTTGTAACGTGCTTGGTAAGCTTGTTTGACCTTGAAAAGATCAAGAGGACACCTAGTGCATGCGATTTCAACAAGAACCCAATTGTTCTTGGTGAACATTTTGGTAGATTCTTTAGCAAGGAAAGCATCTCTCTCCGCTGGATCAAGAGTCCACAACATGACAACTCGCTGTTAAAAAACAACCTAATTAGTATTACTCACTCTATCCGTTTCAAAAATAAATTAGGTAAAATCACATAAAATTACTTTTTATTTTTAAATATCATTAAAATTATAAATTAATAACTATTAAATCAATTATAAAAGAGAGGGTAATTATATATTGAAATATTAATAATCTTTTTAAATATCCTATATGTTCCCAATATATCTTAAAAGAGAGGGTAATTATATATAACCTCAAAGTCACTAGAAAGCTCTTTGTCTAAGGCCTTGAGGAGATCCTCATTGTAAGCAGCGGCATAAGCGCTGCGGATTAAGCTGCGTTGTGCTGAGGTCCTGTGAGCTAGGATTGATATGATCAGCTTCTCGTTGGTACCCCATCCTGTGTTTCATACCAAAACCAAAAACAACATTTGGAAAACAAAGTTATCATGAGTAGATGCATAGATACGATCCTGATCTTGCAATTTAAGAACAGTATAGATCAGTGTAAGAAGAGGATCATAGAGAAAATAGTACAAAAGATCTAAGTAAATCATCCATAGTCACCAAAGTAATCTATCGACAGAAAGATAGACAAACCTGCAAAAGCCTTGTGGAGTTGCTCGGCGTCTTCCTCGGGAAGAGGAACGTTGGTAGGGACTTTGAGAGACGCCATTGTTGGGTTCAGACTTGATCTCTCTCTCTCTCTCTCTTTTCGTTGTCTGTAGTTGTAATGGATGCAATGCAGAGGCACGTCTTCTGACTTAAATAATGTAAAGAGAGTTATTTATGAAATAAGAAAGTAATTTAAAAGCATTTAAGAATAGTTTAAATAATCCAGTATGCAGATAGTTTTCTAATAATAGCTTATTTTTTGCTTAAAGAAAAGAGGAATGCCTTATTTTATGACACTTATATCTGTATATTTTAAAAAATTAATAAATAGTAAGCAATTCAAATTTGGGTTTAATGAAAATGAATCAAGCTAAGTATAAACTGATCCGCAAGCAATCATAATTTCAGAAAGAAAGTTTCTCAGAAAAGGCTATAATTAAGATCAAATTTCAAAAGGAGTATAATACTAAGTTAAGTTTAAAAAATCTTGAAAAATTGTTTAAAATATTATAATTTGGTTACCAATTTTCAGAAATACATTCAATCAAAAATATTTAAACATTAAATTTATGGTTTAAATATTATTTTTTTTAGGATTTTATTTAGCTGTGGAGTTGAGTTTATAAACTTTTATATTTTTTATATAAATTATTGATTTAAACGGTTTTTAATTACAAACTTAAGATATTTATGAAAATAATTATACTTTAAAATAACTTTATAAAATAATATAAAATTTGTGGTAAAACTGAAATTTCCCCAAAATTCTTTCAAAAATAATCCAACTTCTAAGAGAACTAAACATCTGGATTCTAGTCGCATATAATATAACTTACTATATTATATACAAGTAACTAGTTTAAATAATTGAGCCAATACATTTTTAATCATTCTCTTAACTGTTAGTATTACTTAAATGGTATATATGGAAAGATATACCGTATACGATGTGGAAAGAGATGATGCTGAATTGCTGATGAATGATGATGATGAGTAACGCTTTACTTAATGGAGTTGATATGTATTAATAATTGATTTAATAAAAAAAACTGAAGGCCGATATATTAAAAAAATATTTCAAAAACGAGATTTTCATTTCTTAACTTTGCATGTAGTTCTGTTTGGCTGTAAAGCTGACGTCTGAAAGGGGAGCAGTTATTTCGTCTACTCAAATTAGATTAAACTAATTTATATTAAGAAGAGAAAAAGTTAAGATGCCATACAGGTATGTATATATGTAGTACAGCAAATTAGGTTTAGTTTATCTGCGAAAGTTTTTATTCCCAGATTAAAAACACGTATAGAAGCGTCGAAGACAGGGGAAAAAAAAGTAAATACAAAAACGAAGCGACTCCGCTGGGGATCAAACCCAGAATCTCTGGTTTCGTAGACCAGCGCCTTATCCATTGGGCCACGGAGTCTTGGTTGCTTTATAATTACCACTTAATATTACTAATCAAATATAGTCTGAATAATCAAGTCAAACAGAACAAGCTGCAGTGATACAAATACTCAAAACTAAAAGATTCGGATTCATCAAGCCACGTTCAAAATCTGAATTATGAAGCCTCCAGGATTTGTTTGAACATTTCCATCTTCTCCATTCACAAGCTAGCTGCTAACTGAATATCAAAATGAAAGTGATTTTTGGACCATCAAGAAGAATTTTTATTATTATAAAGGTTTTCAAATTAAAATATGAACTATTATAAGAATAAGACCGACGGTTTTATAGCTAGGAAAAGTTTACAAGAAACAAGCTTCCTAAAATATTGAATCCCAAACCAATGAAACAAAGGTAGAGACTAGATACTCTTTCAATGGTAATAAAGACAATAATTAGTGATAGGAGTCACGGCTTCGACAGCCATGCTTTCCTCTCTCTCAAACTGTCTTTCATTCCATATTCTCGTACTTGATAGGAGGTTTTGATTCACTTCCACCTTTTGTCAAGCTGAGCGAGCTCAATCTCAACTTCATCCACATCTCTGAATTTTTATTATTACATCCATAGTTTAATACATGAAACGAGTCTATGTAACGATCTGAATCCAAGTTTTATGTTCTTTACCAATCCTTAGCTCTTTGATTCCATGTCCTTTCTCAGTTCTCATGGTATTGTGAACTGTGCAAGGCGGATACTAACGGGCTGGAAGCTTAAGTTCGGCCCACAATATTAGACACATTAAACCATAGAAAACGAATGATGATGTGTCAACAATATTTTCATCGTCACCAGAAAAATGCACCACCTAATATTCTCTTCCCCTGAGAACAATGGTAGTAGTGAGCAGTGACATAGATGAAAGCTTAAAGCTTGACGCTTGAGAAGACTTTCTAATTGAAACTCAATAAAAATGTGTGGCCTTGATCGATGCCTTGCTGACACAATCAGATCAGAATCATCAGATCACGGAGGATTTTTTCTCGACGAATCTGTTCCTTCTTCGTCTGTCTCGTTCGTTCCCTGTAAGAACTGTACAGTCAGTTCGATGCGTTTTGTCGGAAAGTCGAGTTTTTCGAAACTTAGGAGACGAGATAGGACCATAGGACCTCTGTTTCTGTCAGTCAGTTTATCTATAAAGGAAGAAAAAAGTAAAGGGTATAATGGTCAAAACGGCTATAAGTCTCTTCAGTTGAAAGACTTTGTGTTGATCCAAGAAGCCGGGGAGAAGAAGATTAAGTGTTACGGAGAATGGATAAGGAGCTGCTCTCAACACCACCAAGCATCTATGGGCTGGAGCTTTTGCTGCCATTGTTTCAAGGTCTCTCTCTTTCTCTTCTTTACTTTGATACTCATGAGAGGTTTTATATTAGATTTGTATCATTATAGTTCAATAGTTAGTCTATAGGTGTAGACTTTCTAGTGTGTTATGGTTGCTTACTACTTAGTATCAATGTTCAAGAAATCACTAGCCCTGTAACTAATTCGCTTAGAGAACTACCGGGATTATAAGTAGACTAAAGAATATTAATAATTTTTAATATATTTTACATTTATGTTAGATATTTAGTTTTTAATTATAAAATTATTTTGCTTAATTATAAAAATTAGATGTACAAAAAAATATTTAGACAAATTTATGGACTTGTACTAATATTATTATTTGATTAAACAGATTTATATTAATTTAGATCGATTTAAATTAATTTTAATGGATTTAGAACTGTTTAAACCGATTTAAAATCGCATAAATCAGATTTTAAGAAAATTGTTTTGGATATAACTAGTTTTTAAAACATTGCTTAGTATTAATTTGGTTATTGAAGTTGGGGTGGCTCATTGGGTTATAGGCTTTTGGTTTGAGACAGAACTTGCATTGCACCACTTGAGCGGATGAAGCTAGAGTACATAGTCCGTGGAGAGCAACGAAACCTTCTTGGACTCATTCAGATGATCGCAACAACCGAAGGCGTTAGAGGATTCTGGAATGGAAACTTGGTTAACATTCTCCGGACCGCTCCTTTCAAGTCCATCAACTTCTACGCATATGACACATACAGAGGCCAGCTTCTGAAACTCTCCGGGAACGAAGTAACCACTAACTTCGAGAGGTTTATCGCCGGCGCAGCCGCCGGAGTAACAGCTTGCTTGCTTTGTCTACCGCTAGATACCGTAAGAACGGTTATGGTTGCACCTGGCGGAGAGGCGTTAGGCGGTGTGGTCGGCGCGTTCCGTCACATGGTTCAGACAGAAGGTTTCTTCTCGCTATACAAAGGTCTTGTGCCTTCGCTTGTGAGCATGGCTCCTGCAGGAGCTGTGTTCTACGGCATCTATGATATTCAGTAGACAGTAGTTACTTTGTATATGAGTTCATGAAAGTTGTCATGAAGGTAGAATCAGCACAATAGCTGGTCTTATGGCTTCAAGTTACTTCTGAGAAGAGTTCTTTGTTTTGAGGGATTTTACTCTGAATCTGAAGCTTTGTATCCACTTTTACTTGGGCATTTTGTTTGTGAAACAACTTGTTGCAAAATAAAAAAGTTCAAAAAATCTTATGATGTAACTAGATGTAACTTAGGCGCTTCATATTGTTTTTTATATATTCTACATTTACATCTGAAATTTTAATTTTGACTTTAATTATAAAATTATTTTGATCAATTATAAAAAATATATATATAAAAAATAAATTAGATAAATTTTGTGATTTACACTAATATTTTTATTTAATTTAGATCAATATACGGTCATGGTCTATATGCCCCGATTTTTAGAACATTGAATATAATAAAGATAAGGAAACTCCAATTTGGTTTCCTGTGTTCTGATTTATAAAAGCTTGGTCGTGTAAACAATATCTAAACATACATATTCACTACAATGTTTGGGAAAATGCCATAAAGACAGAGAAATACAACATCACAGATTCTTGTCTTCTCCAAGATAAGTCTTCATCACTAGAATCACAATTGCCTTTGAGACATCAAAGTCAAGACCACACCACATTAGAGTGTTTACGGTTGCCATCCATATTGTTGGTTTCTAGCACCACCCATAGGGTTCTGACCTCTTCCAGAGCCACCGTACTGACCACCACCACCTTGTGAGTAGTTAGGTGGTCCAGCACCATAGCCACCACTAGGTCCTCTAGGACCAGCGCCGCCATATGGTGCACCACCTCGACCTTGTGGAGGATACGATCCGCTGCTGTAACCTCCACGGCTCTGACTATTATTATAACCACCGGTTTGGTTTCCGCCAGGAGGGTACCTGTTTGGACCAGGTGCACCACCAACACGGGCCTTTTGATAGTAATTGTGGCCGCTAGGTCCGCCAGCAGGTAGTTGTGGTGGTGGTCCGTTGTTAATAGGGTGGTTTGGTCCACCAGGCCAATGTGGAGCGGCGTGAGACTGACCAACGCCGTGTTGCTGTGGTGGCAAACGAGAGTGTTGCTGCTGCTGAGGATGCTGGAGTTTCTGTTTCTTGGCTGCTTCCTCGTTGTGACGCATTTGTTGCCGCTTTTTCTTTGTCTGGAACTCGTGTGAGGACTCATATGTCGGTAGACTGTTTAAGGAACATGAACCATTGTCAAGTCATATGAGGTTATATTATCATAACCGATAACAAACTTGGAGAATTTGATTACCTCTTTGGATCACAGGGCAACGGGTCAGTCCAAAAGTACTCTGCGTCGAGAGCATCCTTTGCGGATATTCTCTGAGACGGGTCAAGCACCAGCATTTTCTCCAGTAGCTCAAGAGCATGGCGATCGAAGCTATAGCACAAGAGAAAAAAAGCCACAATGAGATCTCTCCTTGATCAAAGAGAAGTGTTGCAACTATATACTTACTGTCGGTAGACCTCTCTCACACGTCTCTTCAAAGGCCGAGACGATTTCATTTGGTTATACCAAGGCATCTTCGTAACCCCAGGCCAGTTGTTCTCATCAGGTGATCCACAGAGCTCATATATCTTATTCAATTGTTCACTCTGTACAAACAAAACATTTGAGTAAAATGCTTGTAAGTGGAACCAACATCAAAGTAGAGTCTACTAAAGCATACCAGAGATACTCTGAAAGATCCTTACCTCAGTTTTACCAGGCAAGATTGGTTTACCATTCAAAAGCTCAGCAAATATGCAACCAACCGACCACATGTCGATCGCTGGTCCATACTTTGTGGCACCAAGCAGCAACTCAGGAGGCCTGAGGCAATAACCAATACATGATGCATGAATAAGCAACACTCAGTGTTCTAAAAATCGATAATCGATAATTCTAAAAAATCGGTCTAGACGCCCGCCTAATTATCAATGCCTAACCACCGCCTAGCGATTTCTTGAACATTGCTCTCACTTATATATATATACAGCTTCAAAGTTTGTAGGGATACACATACCTATACCACAATGTAATGACACGGTTTGTGAGATTCCCACTATGATCATGAGAGTATGATCTTGCAAGCCCAAAATCAGCAAGCTTTAAATTTCCCTCATTATCAATAAGTAGATTAGATCCTGCACCAAAGATAAATGTGTTAAACTTAGCAACTTAAAGGTTGAGACAACCAAAATGTAATTTTTGGGATTAGTCACCTTTAATATCACGGTGAAGCACTTGATTCACATGACAATAGTGAAGGCCAGTGAGAAGTTGCTTCATGTAACACTTTTGAGTTTACATATGTCGAGAAATGTCAGAGAGAGTTGGAACAAAGTAAGGTTTTGCAAAGGCTAACAACAACCATGCAAAATACCTTGATCTGAGGAACAGTGAATCTGAGTCCAGGGCGATCAGCGAGTCCGGTCAAGTCATGGTCCATGTACTCAAAGACCATGTAGATTCCACCCTTGTATTTGTTATTATCTATAAACAGGAGCAAAAGAGTGTTAATAGATATCTATAAAGCTATAAAGATCTTGGATAAGTTTCAACTAATAACCTGGCTTCCCTTGATCATCCCTATCTCGACCTTGTAAAGACAAAAACAGTCTAATCAAACTAAAAGCCTCTTTCAGAATTTGAGAGACATGTATGTGTGTGTTCATTATTAATTTATTTACCTGGAGAAGTGACAATCTCTTTCAAGTGGATGACGTTTTCATGATGGAGCTTCTTCAGGATTTTAATCTCCCGGATAGCTGTTATAGGAAACTATCAAGCAAACAAGTGATTATATGAACTTATCTAAAATGCCTAGTTAGTGTCTAAATGTAGCTGCTTAGTGCTTACTCCTTCTCGTTCATTATCCATACGGATCTTCTTCAATGCCACGATTTCACCGGTTTTGATATCTTTCGCCATGTACACTTGCCTGCCCAAAAATTCAAAAACAAAACACAGAGACACAGATCTAAGCCTGAGATGTTCAGAGAACTCAATTCACACATAAAGGAACAATTTTTACGGATAAAAATTCGAAATTTGCAATCAGAATGTGACACCCACAAACCAAATCAGAAGAAGGAGAGTTACCCGTAGGTGCCTTCGCCGATCTGTTCGAGCTTCTCGAAGCAATCGACGCTGCGGGATCCCCGAATCGGAGTAGGCTCCTCCAGATTCAGCTGCCCACAAGCTGCAGCCGCCATATTCTCCGACGAATTGAATCGGATAACTTCTTAGCTCTCTCTCTCTCTCTCCTCGCCGGCTTTTTTATTACAAGGTTTTAGACCTTTCGGTGTTTGTCTTCGCGGATTAAATATCTGGTTCAAACCGGGTTTAGTATTAAAACGGTTTCAAACCGGGTTTATTTGTAAATGCATTGTTAACCAATAAAAGCATTACCCTGTTTCCTAGCAGGAGTTCTTACCTCATGAATTGACATTTTTTTTTACATTTTTCGCGTAAGAGACGACTTTTATATCTCTTATTTAATAGACGGTTTTTAGCTTTTCTTAATTAAAATCTAAGAAAAAATAAAAACTGTCTTTTAGCCGAATCTAAGAATCCAGTTAAGAAACTGGAGATAATCATAGTCTAAATGTCAGTGTGTCACACTAGTCACACATAACATTTTGGTTCGGTTCAGGCTTATTCATGGTGTAAATCATATTTTGGTTTGTGTAAACCAAAGATACTGAGGCAACAAAGTAGTGTAGTTAGCAAAATACTAAAGTAGTGTACATTATATTTCTATTTTGAGAAATTCTCTTGGATAACATTTTTAAGTTTTTGTCACAAAAATAGTATTCAATGAAAAAAATGACCAAAATAAATTTTATTAAATGACAAAAATGATCTTAAGATTAACTAATCTAAACTTAGGATTTATAGTTAAAAGGTAAGGTTTTGGAGATATGGTTTCAAATTTAAAAAAATAGAAAAATAAAAATTAAAAATTTCAAAATAAAAAAAAATTATTTTGGTCATTTTCTTTTTTGAAAGCTATTTTTGTGGCAAAAACTTTAAAAAAGATATTTGAGAGAATTGCCCTTATATTTTTACCAAAGAATTTCCTAATTTACTTTTTCAAAAAAAAAAAAGTTTCCTAATTTCTACATGTGGCTTCATAATACAGCCTATTGGGAGAACACACATTGGGTTAAAACAAAACCAACTTGGAAGATGTAAGAAAAAAACGACATGAGAATGCAAAGAGTTTTCCTTTTACTGGCCCATTTATGTATCTCGGCCCATAAAACAATATAGTGGACTTTTCCTTTTCCTGGCCCATATGTATTCTCTCAATTTCAAGAAGAAAATAAAAGCCAAGTGAAGAAAGAGATAAGAGAGAGTGGAGGAACTGCGATGTCTGCGACAACAACTCCATATCTCTCTCTTCCGAGTTTCAGACCAAGACTACAGAATCCAGCTAAAACCACCCACCAGTTATCTCCTCCACTCTCTTGGTCTGTTTCAAAGAGAAAGAAGATCCTGTCTTCTTCTGACAGACAATTATGGAGATTGTGTGCAGCAACACCAGAGGAGATAGTTTCTTCTGATACTTCTTCTTCTTCAGAAGCTATTGTGTCTGGTGGTGGTGGTGGTGGCCAAGATGGTGTTGCTTTGATCATACAAGTACTTCTCATTGCCGCTTTTCTTGCTCTCAGTGTTCTCACCATTGGTGTAAGTTTTTTTTATATCCACATATTACGAAAAATCTTATCCTAATCTATTTTAACAATGTTTGACTCAAAACCAAACCCGGTTTGCAAGTGCCTAAACCGGTGAGAGTAAGATTGTTTGTTACAGGTTGTTTACATAGGAGTGACTGAGTTTCTTGGGAAGAGGGAGAGAGACAAGTTTGAGAAAGAAGAGGCAGCAAAGAAGTCTAAGAAAAGTGGCAAGAAGAAAGCAGCAACCAGAGCCAGAGCTGGACCAAGGGGGTTCGGTCAGAAGATTGATGAAGATGATGACATTGATATTGATCTTGATTAATTCTTTTTTTTTTTTTGTTGAGAGAGGCAAGATTGATCTCTGTTTGTAAGACTGCGATTGTCATAGTTTTCTTGCTTGCTCCAGGTAAGATTCATACATTACCACAAAAGACTATTACCAAGACTAGCTGCAGCTATAGGTTCATAATCAAAACGATCGAAATATATCATTAATTAAATAAATAAATATGCAACACATAAGAGTAGCCATTGGATTAAGAAGGAATCAAACCTGAAGTTCTGATAATTGATCAAAACATATTCTTGAGGAAGAATATCCACTCTGGTAGAAAACTGCTGGCCAATTTTTAATAAATATAGGACCTAATCTCAATACGTTTTCCTTCAACCATTTAGCTAAAACCTTTTTCTCCTCAGTCATTCCCCCTAAAGTAAAAACAAAAAGTAAGCAAATGAGAATGTTTTTTTAACAAAACAAAATAATACTAATAGACAAGTAACACAACTAACAACCGTTGTATGAAAAATTCTGATTGCTTAACCATGTCCTGAAAATAAACGTTAGAACAAACCCCAGATCTCCAATGTTCTTTGTAGCGTTGAGTAAGTCTTGAACCTAATCCATCGACCACCAACAGAAACCTGTTTCACGTATCAGTATTCTAAAAATCGGTTTAGGCGGCAGTAAATTAGACTTAAAAAAAGAAACTATTTTTCTTGAACATTTTTAAAAATATATGTTTAGGCATTAAAAAATCGGTCTATGTGGCCGTTTAATCACTAATTACCCCATTAAAGCTGAAGGTTGCATTTGTTCAGTCACTCGATTATTAATAGGGTTAATCGATTTAAGCCCATGCATGCTGAAGCTGATTATCCTATGTTAATCGGTAAGCAAATAATAACACTAAACTTGATTTTATTATCAGATTGACATTCAAAACATATGACTATATAAATCATATTACAGCTTTGTTTGTATGCATTTGCATTTACTTATTCTGTATATGTGTGTGTGTTTGTATATTTAAAGTAAAGACTATAGTATACACGTATAGGTTTACATGGATCCTAGTTGATTTTGCCTCCTATTCCTGGGCTTGGCTTTGGCTTAGGCTTAGGCTTACTCTTCTGCAACCTCCGCTCTGTGGTTTCAACGGTCATATCATCTTCATCCTCCTTCATCTCGATATCGTCTTCTTCCTCACAGTGAGATGACACGGAAGAGCTAGAAGATGAGGATGAAGAACTTTCGAGACCAAGACACTTCAAGAGAAGAGTTGTTATTGAAGATTGATCAAATAACATAAATTGGATCCAATGAGAGTGGCCTTTTTCGCCATTTCTCAGATTCTCCATTGTTGATTTCTTGAAAAGAAAATTCTCTTGTTAATGTTCTTTGAGAGAGAGATATTGTGTGTAGTTTGGTTTGTGATGGAACTTTGTTAACGCAGTTGTTACTCCTTATAAAAGGATAGGTATCATCACTAGGTTGTTGGTCAACTCTTTTTGTTGACCGAGTCTGTTATAAACCGGGTTTGTTAGGTGAAGATCAACTTTGAACTAGTTGGTGATGGTATGTTAAAACTTAAAACGTAAAATGAAATAACAGTGTTGACATTGATCTAATGCGGTCAAAAAATAGCAACGTATAGTGTTAACTTACCAACACCAACTAGTTCAAAGTTGATCTTCACCGGTACGTCTGGTCTTAGTCAAAGTCAATACACGCACTTCTCTGGTTTTTGTTTGAACCAGAGATGTTGAATTAGTAGTACAGTTGAAACTTTTTGATTATTTCAAATAAAGGCAAAAGTTTTTTGTTTTTTGTTTTTTTGTTTTTTGTTTTTTGTTTTTTGTTTTTTGTGTGTGTTCGGGATAATACTACTCTACTAGAGGTTAATGGATGTTTGGGATGGACCTAGCACCTCAAAAATAATCTTAGACTAATCAAAATATAATCGGGAATTTATTTTAGGATATAAAGATGTGGGAAATAATTGGCTGACTGATAAAAGTGAAAATAAATTGTTGTTTAAAAAATCTGAGATATATTATTGAGAGGAAAGTAATATTTAATTAAATGATTATGAATCGTCCGTTTTATGTTTTATTTATAAAGATCAACAAGTTCAACAAAATAAACATTTTAATCATAAAGAGGTTTATAAAATCATAACCGATGACAAAAAAAAAAAATCATAACCACAACCAATGATATGAAATAAGGTTGCTCTTATCACATAATTATAATTAACTTAAGAAATAATTGGTTGGACAATATACTTTTTCTTCTTGCACACAAAGAAAATGGTTATGAGAACACCATTAATTAAATTTAAGGATCCTTTTTTTTTTTACTTGAGTTTAAGATTTTACTGATAAATATGTGATAGTTTGTTCGTTTCGAACTTGTATCATAAAATTAAAATAGTATCAAAATTCTTATTATTCCTTTGGCTTAATGCATTTATGGCCACTAGATTCACCATTGTGGTTCCTTAGACAAACTGGAAGTAATGATTATTGTAGGGTTTATCATAAAGAACTCCAATCTTATGTCTCATCATACCTTGTTTAATAGTTATGGACCTTCCAGTGACGCGAAACCTATCAACACGTATGGCTTAATGACTTGTGGGTTTTATGAAATACTCTTTTCTATTCGAAGTTGGTGTTGCATGCTCCGCGTGGTTGTGACACTAGGAATATTTAAATGTTGTTTAATAAATAATAAAAACCATATGTTTTTTTGGTCGAAGAAAACATATGTTACTCGGAGAGAGCATCCTACCTGGCTACATGTGACCTCTGTATTTAATATTCTCATGTTCACACATTGTGAATTTGTGTTATGGTCATCGTCATATTTATATAGTACATATTACTTATACTAAAATGTTGGATTAAGAAAACTCCTTCAACTTTAGAACAAGATTAGTAATACGTATAATGGTAGATTAATATTGAGTTTTGTAGGTTTTTTCAGTCACAAGATTAAACCAGTAGACAAGTAAGTGATACGCGGTCCTTCTCTTTGGTCGTTCCACTAAGTTTATCAGAAAAAAATACACTCCATCATTTTATAGTTTAAAATTAAAATGTCTTTATTCATTTTGTCGTTTTGCTTTAATAAAATGTAGTGTTGCAGATATGTATAAAACTAAAAACCATAAAGATAACGTAGTTGATTTACACGCATAGACTTATCGACCAATAATTAATGTGGGTTAGGACGAGCTGTTGACGCTTATTCTAATCCAGTAATTCGGTACGTCTAAAGTTTAACATTGATTAGGGACATATAGTTTGATGGTATTGGTTATGAAACTTATGGTTGGTCGGACATTTTTATTTTGCCGAACTCAATTATCATGCCAAATTTTAATTATAAAAACAAAATCACATCAACTACTATAATTTCATGTACAACACTTACATGCCAACGATGAAGAAACAATTAATTCTTCCATTTAAAAAAAAATGTATTAAGAGATTTCTTTCAGCTCGTACATTATTTGGGAATACAATGAAGTTTTATGTTGTTTTCAGATTGATGAACTAGCATAAGTACTTAATATCATTAAACACAAATACAAATAACAATGATGTTACGTTGTACTTCGTAAATAACACTGAGTGCACCGTAAATAGAACACATTAGAATGCAAATAAAATGAGCTAAAGATCGTATTTATGATGTTGGCCAGACCGGCCCGAGCTTTTCTGTTCCTTCTTCTTTGTCTTTGCTTTCAACTTTGTGCCTCTACTCGTCGCAATGGTTTTACTCCCCCTACTGGTTATAATGACGTTTTCTTCCATCACAACATCTTCCTCCTCCTCTTCTTCTTCCTGCTGTAACTGCAAATTTATTATTCAAAATGTTAGTTGGCTGAAAGTAACCTTCATAACACGATCAAATTTCTCATCCAACTTAACTTGATGTTTTAATAAAAATAGTTTTAACAGTATATCATAACTTTTATTTACTTTTAGAAAATATAAATAGCTGAATAAATAACTGAAAACAAAATAATAAAATACTTATAAGCGCCATTAAATTGTTAAATATACTTCCAAAACATTTGATCAAAACATCATTCTTAATTTTAAACAGAATTTTCTCAAAATGAAATTTTAAACAGAATTTTTTAGTTAACACTCATGCACGACCAATTTAGCATACACACAACACCAATAAAATAAGAATCCCATATTAATCCCTAATAATCACTTGAATAATCGATAAATATTGTTAAAGAAAGCTTACCGGCTGGGTTGAAGTCACCGGAGACGACTCCGTTTTCGTAGATGGGGATTCATGATGAAGAAGACCAAGGCACTTAAAGATAGCTTTAAGGGTTTGGTCGAGGAACTTAAATGGTATCCACCAATAAGTTTCTTCTTCACTTAGTCGCTCATATTTTTCCATTGAGATTAGATCTGAGCTAAAACTTTTACTAGTAGGAATAACTCTGTTGAGAGGAGTGACAACTATTTATTAAATGCGAGTGATTGAGCAGAGAGATCACAGAGACAACTTTGCGTTTTATAGTGGGTTAACTCGGTATTTGGTGTGGGTCTTTAAAATAGTATACATTTCATAAATCATGTCTTTGGGATATAATTAAGAAAGTAATTGAAAACCCCATATAAAATAGATTTATTTGTTATTAAGCATGTGGTTTTAGCCTTTAGGTGAGTTGATGACTCTACAGTCTACTAATAATTTAATATATCGGAATAAGCCTTGCAAACAAAAACGAGCCGAGTATGTTGTGTGTCTTGCATCTTGTGGTTGTTACTTGTGAGTTGCGGGCTATTATATAAAGCTGACAATTTGGAGACTGGCGAAGTTGTGTTGTGTCATGTGATGCTTGATCTAAGTATTCTCTGCTTGAAATATCCCCTATATATTAAAAGAGAAGCATTACAACATTTTTTGTAGCCATATGTCATCACCACAATCATTCTTAGAATCCTTAGAAAAATATGTTGGTCCATATAAATATATAATAAGCTTTTTATTAAACTAACCATAAAAAAATATTTTTGAATTTTTCTCAAAATCTATGTGTTTAACTCTTACGTAAATATTGAAGTTTTTGGTAAATGTTCTATATACTGAAGTCTATGATATTTACTGTTGTTTTAAAGTTTCTAACCTCATTCTACATTTATATTAATGTATATTAAACTCTCTTTCATGGTACATGTGCATCGTTTTATTTTTCTGTCAATTAATTTAATAAAGCTTCATATTAGTCACTAAATTGGTGGACTACTACTATAAAATCGCTATTTTCTAGAGAAACGGAAACAACAAAATTTCCAAACCTCTTTGACCTTCATCATATGTTAGTGAAAGATGAAACTATGCACTAATACAGTATTTTAATATTTTTGAACTTTTTTGAAAATTTATGTGTTAACCCATACGAAAAAATTAAATTTTTCGGTAAATGCTCTATTTACTGAAGCCTATGATCTTTAGTGTTGTTTTCAAATTTCTTAACACATTATACATTTGTATTAATGTATATTAAACTTTATTTCATTTTACATTGGTTTATTTTAATTTTTTGTCAATTAATTTAGTAAAACTTCATAATAATCTCTAAATTTGTAGATTAACCACTATAAAATCGCTATTTTCTAGAGACACGGAGATAACAAAAGTTCCAAACCTTTTTGAACTTCATCATTTGTTAGTGAATGATGCAACTATTCATTAAAACAATATTTTCATATTTTTAAAATTTTCTCAAAATCTATGTGTTAACAACCCCTACGAAAATATTGATTTTTTTGGTAAATGCTCTATATACTGAAGCCAATGATCTTTCGTGTTTTTGTAAAATTTCTAAACACATTCTACATTTGTATTAATGTATATTAAACTCTCTTTCATGGTACATGAAAATCGTTTTAATTTTTGTCTATTAATTTAGTACAACTTCATAATAGTTCTTAAATTGGTGGACTAACAAATATAAAATCGTTATTTTCTAGAGAAACGGAGACAACAAAGTTCTAAACCTCCTTGACCTTCATCATATGTTAGTGAACGATGCAACTATGCATTAAAACAGTATTTTCATATTTTTGAATTTTTTTCGAAATCTATGTGTTAACCCAACGAAAATATCGATTTGTTTCGGTAAATTGTCTATATATTGAAGCCTTTGATATTTAGTGTTGTTTTATAATTTCTAAACACATTCTACATTTGTATTAATGTATAATAAACTCTATTTCATGGTACATGGGCATTGTTGTAATGTTTTTGTCAATTAATTTAGTAAAACTTCATAATACTCCCTAAATTGGGGGACTAACCACTATAAAATCGCTATTTTATAGAGAAATGGAGACACCAAAAGTTTCAAACCTCTTTGACCTTCATCATATGTTAGTGAACAATGCAACAATGCATTAAAACAGCTTTTTCATATTCTTGATTTTTTTCTCAAAATTAATGTGTTAATCCCAACGAAAATATTGATTTTTCAGTAAATTGTCTATATACTGAAGCCTTTGATCTTTAGTGTTGTTTTATAATTTTATAATTTTATAAACACATTCTACATTGTATTAATGTATAATAAACTATATTTCATGGTACATGGGCATCGTTTTAATGTTTTTGTTAATTACTTTAGTAAAACTTCATAGTACTCTTTAAATTTGGGGGAATAACCACTATAAAATCGTTATTTTCTAGAGAATCGAAGACAACAAAAGTTCCAAACTTCTTTGACCTTCATAATATGTTAGTGAAAGATGCAAGTATGCATTAAAACAATATTTTCATATTTTTGAATTTCTCTCAAAATCTATGTGTTAACCCCGACGAAAATATTGATTTTTTTGGTAAATTGTCTATATACTGAAGTCTTAAGATCTTTAGTGTGGTTTTATAATTTCTAAACACATTCTCTATTTGTATTAATTTATATTAAACTTTATTTCATGGTATGTGGGCATCGTTTTAATTTTTTGTAAATTAATTTAGTAAAACTTCATAATATTCCCTAAATTGGTGGACTAACCACTATAAAATCCCTATTTTCTAGAGAAATGGAGATATCAAAAGTTTCAAACAGTATTTTCATATTTTTAAAATTTTCTCAAAATCTATGTGTTTAACCCCTACGAAAATATTGAATTTTTTGGTAAATGTTCTATATATTGAAGCCTATGATCTTTAGTGCTGTGGTAAAGTTTCTAAACAAATTCTACATTTTTATTAGTGTATATTAAACACTCTCTTTCATGGTACATGATCATCGTTTTAATTTTTTGTCAATTAATTTAGTAAAACTTCATAATACTCCCTAAATTGGTGGACTAACCACTATAAAATCGCTATTTTCTAGAGAAACAGAGACAACAAAGGTTTCAAACCTCTTTCACTTTCATGATATGTTAGTGAAGGATGCAACTATGCATTAAAATAGTATTTTCATATTTTTAAAAATTTTCTCAAAATCTATGTGTTAACCCCTACGAAAATATTGAGTTTTTCGGTAAATGTTCTATATACCGAAGCTTATGATCTTTAGTGTAGTTTTAAAATTTCTAAACACGTTCTAGTGTATATTAAACTCTATTTCATTGTATATGGGCATCGTTTTTATTTTTTTTATCAATTAATTTAGTAAAATTACATAATACTCCCTTAATTGGTGGACTAACCACTATAAAATCGCTATTTTCTAGAGAAACGGAGACAACAAAAGTTCCAAACCTCTTTGAACTTCATTATATGTTAGTGAATGATATAACTATGCATTAAAATAATATTTTTATTTTTTTATTTTTTCTCAAATCTATGTTATTAACCTCTACGAAAATATTGAAGTTTATGGTAAATGCTCTATATACTGAAGACAATGATATTTAGTGTTGTTTTAAAGTTTCTAAACACATTATACATTTGTGTTAATGTATATTAAACTCTTTTTCAAGGTACATGAGCATTGTTTTAATTTTTTTGTCAATTAATTTAGTAGAACTTCATAATACTCCTTAAATTGGTGGAATAACCACAATAAAATCGATATTTTCTAGAGAAACGGAGACAACAAAAATTCCAAACCTCTTTGACCTCATCATCTCTTAGTGAAAGATGCAACTACGCATTAATATAGTATTTTTAAATTTTTGAACTTTTTTGAAAATTTATGCGTTAACCCCTACGAAAAAATTGATTTTTTTGGTAAATGCTCTATATTCATGGTACATGGGCATCGTTTTAATTTTTGTCAATTAATTTAGTAAAACTTCATAATCCTCTATATACTAAAGCACAAGTCACTCAACCAATTATATTATGACATATGTCTATATCTTAATAAATAATTAAAAACCAAAATAATTTCTTAGCCAAAAATGCTTACGATCGTTATTTTTTACAAAAATCCTTAATGTTTTCAAATTAGAAAATTTTAAATCCCTATATTTTCTCAGAGCACTACCAGCACGTTCAAAGATGAATCATGTATAGAACTCCCAAAACCATGTCACGCTTTCAAACGGCTTCATCTTCTATATAATTAATTTGCAATATCTAATTTGCTTTCCCTCTCCTGATCCAGATTCAGTTTTCTCTTCTTCTCAACTTGATACTCTCTTTTTGCATGTTCCAACTGAGTTTCCTCTCATCAAAAATGAATAGAAGATCATAACATGTCAACAACTGAGGTAACAATATAACTATATAGGATTCGATTATATAACTACTATTTTCTACTCCCTCCGTTTTTTATATATGACGTTTTAGGATTGTGCACATAAATTAAGAAATATTTAATTTCTAAACAAAAATATTATTAATTGTTTACCTAACCACAATTTAACCAATAATAAAATAGAAACTATAATATCATTGGTCATCTAGCATTAATTATTAATAAATTTTACATAGAAAATTGAAAACGTCAAAAAATTTGGAACAAAAAAATTTCTCTAAAACGTCATATATAAAAAAACGGAGGGAGTATTATACAAAACTTTTTTTCTTTCTCAATGGCTTATTATTAAGAATTGAATGAACAGCTGGCTGCGTATATAAAAACATCGGAACTTGACTCGAATGAAAATATGAACGTGAGTGTTTGACACTTTTTCTTTCAGTTAACTATGGAAACTTTCAATGTTTTTAAGTTTTTCCAGCAATAAAATTTATTGACACTCAGGATCAATAGAATGCTACTCATACAATCTAATTTCATTTATTTATTTTTGAAATTTTACAATCTAATTTATTGATAAAAGTAATTTTTATATGTAGCCCTTTCAAAATCTTTGTCCCTGGAAAATAAGTGCAGATGTTAGTAACATTGATCAGCAGATGATCGAATATTATTTGATTCTATTCCAGTTATGTTTATCAGCCTTTGTAATATTATTTATTCCATTTAAGTTACTGATAAAATATTATTTGATCAGCGGATGATCGATCAAGTAAACATAAAAAATACTTTCTCATGTTTTGATGATCGAATTTTATGTATTCCATTCAGTGATTTGAACGGATTGGGATTGGGTTGATTATAAATTTATTTGAAACAAACCATTAGTTGTCTTATCTGCTCAATATAATTCCAAAAAGTAATGCTTATCTATAACTACTATAGTACATTCTCAAGCCTTAGATTATAGGATAGATTATATACGTAAATTCAATTGATTTTTTTTGTAAAATAATATATTTGATTTTCTTTTGTATATAGTCAACCCGCGCAATAGCGCGGACAAATATCTAGTACTTCCTAAATTGGTGGACTAATCACTATAAAATTATTATTCTCTAGAAAAATGCAGACAACAAAGGTTCCGAACCTCTTTCATCTTTATCATATGTTATAAAGATTGCATTATTTATTAAAAAAGTATTTTTTTATTTTTGAATTTTTTCTCAAAATCTATGTGTTAACTCCTATGAAAATATTGAATTTTTCGTTAAATGCTCTATACACTGAAGCCTATGATCTTTAGTGTTGTTTAAAACTTTCAAACACATTCTATATTTGTATTAATTTATATTAAACTCTCTTTTATAGTATATGAAAATTGTTTTAATTTTTTGTCAATTAATTTAGTAAAACTTCATAAGACTCCCTAAATTGGTGGACTAATCATTATAAAATCTCTATTTTCTAAAGAAACGAACACAACAAAAGTTCCAAACCTCTTTGACATTCATCATATTATAGTGAAAGATGCAACTATGCATTAAAATAATATTTTCATATTTTTGAATTTTTCTTAAAATCTATGTGTTAATCCCCCTACGAAAATATTATTTTTCGGTAAATTGTCTATATATTGAAGCCTATGATCTTTACTGTTGTTTTATAAATTCTAAACACATTCTACATTTGTATTAATTTATATTAAACTCTATTTCATGGTACATGGGCATCGCTTTAATTATTTTGTCAATTAATTTAGTAAAACTTCATAATACTCCCTAAATTGGTGGACTAACCACTATAAAATCGCTATTTTCTAGAGAAATGGAGACAACAAAAGTTCCAAACCTCTTTGAACTTCATCGTATGTTAGTGAAGGATACAACTATGTATTAAAACAGTACTAGATTTTGACCCGCGCTTAGAAAGCGCGGGTTTATTTTTGAAATTAAATACATTTTTCTTATATAAGAGATAATGTATAGGTTTGAGTACATTTACCCGAGTACACTGAACCGTACCAAACTGAGAAAAAACTCAAAATTAAGCTGAATTTCATAAATAATCGAGCATAGAAAAAATATAAACCAAAGTAAGGACCAAATGAATACTTAAAATTTTAAAATACAAATTATATACCTATTAAACATAACTAAACCATTAAAAGTTTATACTATTAATAGAATTATATGTGGTAATGATCACATTTGAATAATCTATCATATATTCATATGGATTTATTGTTAGAGCAATTATATAATAGATTATGAGAAAATAATAAATGGATTCATTTAAATTATGTAAAGTATTTATATAGTTAGAGAAATATAAGTTAAGACCAAATAAATAGTTAAGTCTAATGAAATGGTCCAACAACCTTGTTTAAGTAGATTTTTTAGGAGTGATTCCCTTTTAATAGTATAGATTTTCATTTTTTGAATTTTTCTCAAAATCTATGTGTTAACTAACCCTTACGAAAATATTAAATTTTTCGGTAAATTTTCTATATACTGAAGCCTATGATCTTTAGTGTTGTTTTAAAACTTCTAAACACATTCTACGTTTGTATTAATGTATATTAAACTCTCTTTCATGGTACATGAGCATCGTTTTAATTTTTTGTCAATTAATTTAGTAAAACTTCATAATACTTCCTAAATTGGTGGACTAAGCAATATAAAATCGTTATTCTCTAGAAAATGGAGACAACAAAAGTTCCAAACCTCTTTCATCTTCATCATATGTTATGAAGAATGCAACTATTCATTAAAACAATATTTTATATTTTTGATTTTTTCTCAAAATCTATGTGTTAACAACCCCTATGAAAATATTTATTTTTTCGGTAAATGTTCTATATACTGAAGGCTATGATCTTTAGTGTTGTTTTAAAACTTCTAAACACATTCTACATTTGTATTAATGTATATTAAACTTTCTTTCATGGTACATGAGAATCGTTTTATTTTTTGTCATTTAATTTAGTAAAACTTCATAATACTCCCTAAATTGGTTGACTAACCACTATAAAATTGCTATTTTCTAGAAAAACAGAGACAACAAAAGTTTTAAACCTCTTTTACTGTCATCATATGTTAGTGAATGATGCAATTATGCATTAAAACAGTATTTTCACTTTTTTGAATTTTTTTACAAAATCTATGTGTTAACCCCCTACGAAAATATTAAATTTTTCGAAAAATGCTCTTTATACTGAAGCCTATGATCTTTAGTGTTGTTTTTAAATTTCTAAACACATTCTACATTTGTATTGGTGTATATTGAACTCTATTTCATGGTACATGAGAAGCGTTTAAATTTTTTTGTCAATTAATTTAGTAAAACTTCATTATACTCTCTAATTGGTGGACTAACCACTATAAAATCGCTATTCTCTAGAAAAACGGAGACAACAAAGGTTCCAAACCTCTTTTACCTTCATCATATGTTAGTGTAGGATGCAACTATGCATTAAAATATTATTTTTATATTTTTGAATTTTTTTCAAATTCTATGTGTTAACCCTACGAAGATATTGAGTTTTTCAGTAAATGTTCTATATACTGAAGCCTATGATCTTTAGTGTTATTTTAAAATTTATAAATAAATTCTACGTTTGTATTAATGTTTAATAAATTCTCTTTCATGGTAAATGAACATCGTTTTAATTTTTTGTCAATTAATTTAGTAAAACTACATAATATTCCCTAAATTGGTGGATTAACCACTATAAAATCGATACTTTCTAGAGAAACGGAGACAACAAAAGTTTCAAAATTCTTTGACATTCATCATATGTTAGTGAAAGATGCAACTATGCTTTAAAACAATATTTTTATATTTTTGAATTTTTTTCAAAATCTATGTGTTATATACCTCCACTATAATATATCTTACATATTACTTAATTTTATACAGATAAATGAAAGATCAGCATTAAACCCCATTACAAATATATCATATAAAACATAGTTGCTAATTAATATCCAAAGTAAATGTATGTATATATTAACATGATTTTTTTGCCATCGTCAACTAAATAAAATTAAAGCAATTTCGAAGTAGTAGGTACCAATTGAAAATCGAATAATACTCTTTATATAAATATACCATTAATTTGGTATAGAAGAATTGATTTAGTAGACGTTGACAATTGTTTTTTGAAAAATCGTGCAGATCACCAAATCGAACAGGCAAGATTCTCATAAAGGCAGTTGAAAATTATATTTGTTAATTTTCCTCTGATTTTCCTAAATACGCGTTTTGAGGAGTTATATAAGTCAAAGCGTACATCTCAAGAAACAAAAAAAAAGACCCAACGTTCCAAAGAGAAGAAAAGAATGGGTTACAAAGTTGCTAGAGCATCGGAGTATCTTGCCATCACCGGTGGTGGTATCCAAGACATCAAGCTTGCCAAGAAGTCTTGGGTGTTTCCATGGCAATCCTGCACCGTCTTCGACGTTTCTCCGGTCAACTACACGTTCGAGGTCCAGGCCATGAGTTCCGAGAAGCTCCCTTTTGTCATCCCCGCCGTTTTCACCATCGGTCCTCGCGTCGATGACCCTCACGCTCTCTTGTTGTACGCCATGCTTATGTCTCAGCATGATAAGCACTCGAACCACGTCAACGAGCTTGTTCAGGGTGTTATTGAAGGAGAGACTCGTGTTCTTGTTGCCTCCATGACCATGGAAGAAGTCTTCAAAGGTAATATACTCCCTTTTTCAGAAATTTAAATGTTTATAAAAAAACTTTGTTTCAAAAACAGTTTTAAACTTTAAATAAAAAACTTTTTTCAAAAATACATGGTTCATGTTTCTAGAAGGTTTTTTTTTAGGGCAAATCTCCAAAATAGCACATTTCTAAGTTTATATCACAAAAATAGCACTCAAAAACTAAAATGACCAAAATAACATTTTATCTTTTGAAAAATTTAAATTTTTTTATTTTTCAAAATTTGAAATCTTATCCCCAAAACCCCACTTCTCAACTCTAAACCCTAAAACCTAAACTCTAAACCATAAACCCTAAATTCTAAACCCTAAACCCCACCTTTTGAGTGCTATTTTGTGACTTTTGACATTGAGTGCTAGTTTGGGAACAAAAACTTGATTTAGTGGTATTTTGGTTTTTTTCTCTTTTTTTTATTCTTTAATAATGATAAATTTGAAGTTTTAATTTACTTATTAAAACACTTTTGGTGAGCAATTATAGGAAATTAGTAATCACAAAACTATATTTATTATCAAAATTCAATATATTTTTAATATGCGTAAAAACATAAAATCATATATCTTAGAAATAGTGAGAGTAAATACTAGTGTTTGAGCTTGTTAGATTAGATACGTACTAGGTTTTTTTCCGGTAACACTTTTATCACAATCAAATTTTTGATTAATTGTAGGAACAAAGGAGTTCAAGAAGGAAGTATTTGAGAAGGTCCAACTTGAGCTAAACCAGTTTGGTCTTGTTATCTACAACGCCAATGTTAAGCAGCTCGTCGACGTGCCTGGACATGAGTACTTCTCTTACTTGGGTCAGAAGACACAGATGGAAGCAGCTAACCAAGCCAAGATCGATGTAGCAGAAGCAAAGATGAAAGGAGAAGTCGGTGCCAAAGAACGTACCGGACTCACCATCCAGAATGCAGCAAAGATTGACGCTGAGTCAAAGATCATCTCCACTCAGAGGCTAGGAGAAGGGACAAAGGAAGAGATCAAGGTGAAGAGTGAGGTCCAAGTGTTTCAGAATGAGAAGGCGGCTCTTGTTGCTCAGGCTGATGCAGCACTTGCGATTCAAAAGGCTGCTTTGACCAAAAGCTCTCGTGTGGCTGAGGTTGAAGCTGCCAAGGCAGTTGCTATGAGGGAAGCTGAGCTTCAAACTCAAGTTGAGAAAATGAATGCTTTGACTCGGACAGAGAAGCTCAAAGCTGAGTTCCTTAGCAAAGCCACTGTTGAATATGAGACTAAGGTAATGCATCGATTCAAAGTCTCAGATAACATAAACATTTTTAGGTTAATTTTAATTCTAAAAATCCACAATCTTAGAGGTCATGTGACATATGTATAATAAATCTCTAAAATTTAGAGTTTAAGGAGAATGTTTTATCCGGCTATGTCCAAAACCGACCCTAGACCTTTGCTTTAATTTTCTCTCCTCTCAGATCATGACATTTTTATTGTTGTTATTATGACAGGTGCAAGAAGCAAACTGGGAGCTATACGACAAGCAAAAGAAAGCAGAAGCTGTTTTGTACGAGAAGCAGAAGCAAGCCGAGGCGACTAAAGCTGCAGCTGATGCAGCCTTCTATGCTAAACAGAAAGAGGCAGAGGGACTTGTCTCCATGGCCAATGCTCAAGGGACTTATATCAAGACTCTTCTTGGTGCAGTTGACAACAACTACTCAGCAATGAGAGACTTCTTGATGATCAACAATGGGATTTATCAAGATATCGCCAAGACCAATGCTATGGCCATCAGGGACTTACAGCCTAAGATAAGCGTGTGGAACCAAGGTGGTGCTGGTGTTGATCAGGGGATGAGTAGTGGTGGTATGAAGGATATTGCTGGACTCTACAAGATGTTGCCACCTGTTCTTGATACGGTTTATGAGCAGACCGGAATGCAGCCACCGGCTTGGATTGGTACACTACGTGGTGCTGAGTCCAGACAGTAACTTCAGGTTCAACAACACAGCGGTTGAGAGTTTCAAGAGTGTTTTCTTTTTTCTTTATTTTATGCTTTTGGATGATATCTTTTATGGTTGTGAACTTGGAAGTCAAGTCAGCGTTTGTAGATAACCTCAATTTCATCTCACAATTGCAAGCCGTGACTGACAAATATGGTTTTTAATTGTTTCTTTTTCTGTTGCTCAAAAAAAAATGTGTTTCTTTTTCTTTGACTATCGAAAATTTGACTTTAATCAAAGTGCTTATTGTTGACAAAAAAAAATCAAAGTGCTTATTATTTTATTTATATGTAGTATCAATTATTGAAGTTGTATATATTGAATATTGGCTAGTGGATAAAACTGCGATGGTAGGTACAATAGAATATTCTTTACTAGGATGGGCCCGCCCTACGGGTGGGATATACTTTACTTCTAATTTAGATTATTATTTTTTTCTATGATTTTGTCGTTGGCGTTTTAGATTTGCATTTGTAAAAAATGTATATGTTAATGATTTTTGTCTTTTAGAAAATTTTATGTGAGGAGGAATTATACGTGATAAAATATGTTTTGATTGTTTACAATAGTTGTTTGTCCAAAAAAAAACAATAGTTGTTTCTATATTAATGAGAAGGTATTTTGTTGGAATTTCTAACATTTCAAGTTCTTCACCGTTCTCAGAGTTGTAGTTGGTTTTATACTTTCTTCCGCCTGGTGTCATCATCGTGACGGAGACTTGAGATCCTGAATTTCTATTATCTCTCCCATGAAAACATGTGCGTACAGTGAATAAATATAATAAGGAAGACATGACATTCCAATATTGTAATTTTTATGCTGGAGTTCGATTTATTATCTATACGAACATAAACCAGAAGAAAATATATCTTAATTCATTTTCTGACTCAAAAGACAAATTATTAAGAAAGAACAATAAAGATATCTAAAGAGGTAGAAAACTAAATTTGCCAAATTTGAATTTGAAGAATAGTAAAGAATGAACCTTGATGAGCAGGTCAAAAATGGCCAAAAGCTAAATCAAGAAACATTTGTTGTAAAACTTCATATAGAGAGTTTCATATACAACTTTAAAAATATTGTATTATTATTCTTTACAAAGATTCTGTGATATATATTACATAACTTTTTTCTATCTATATAAATTTTTCTAATATTTTATCCATTCAATTCTTATTTAGTTATTATAATTTTTCAAATGCAATTTTTTATAAAGAAATAATTTATTTTTCACTAAATTATAGATGTGTAAATTTTTTTTTATTTGTTCGTACAAATCGTATCAAATATCCAAAATGAAAACATATTTTATTAGATGGTGTCAAAGCAACTTGAATTGTAAAATTGTAATCTAGGCAAATTATGAATATTAAACTCATAAATATGGATGTCCTCGCATTGAATCTTATATAAGAGAGACGAAGTTAAAAGTGTGACCAATGTCATCTTTCTACTATAAACATTGTTAGAAATTTGTGTTTGTTATTTAAACAAAAAAATATAAGGTTTTAATGGCAGAATTACATTGGAATTCTTTTTTTTTATAATACCACTCAATTCAGAAACAACATGAGGCTTGAATTCGATTTCAAAATGGAATTTCAAGTCAATACTCTGAAAGTTTAAAAAAAATATCAAAAACCAACAAAGACAAAATTTAATGCATACATGGCAGCATATAATATTCCAAAATCAGCATTATTCAAATCACCATGGAGGACAAACCAAAAGTTTAAGCAATTGTTAGATACATGTTAGTGACTATAACATAACAACAATGGCGATGTACAGAGAACACAAACCTAAAGGTCTAATGCCAAAATAAACAAACAACAATAACAGTGAGTTTTAACACAATCCAAAAAATATCAACTCACAGTTTTGATATAACTCAAAAGAAACTTGGTAATAATCGTAATCCTCCTCAGAAGCTGCAAGTTTCTGCTTCTTCCACTTGTAAGCAGCTTCAAGAATCTTGAGATTTGTTGTCTGCGATTCTTCTGGATATAGGTAATCAATGTATTCTTCATACCTGCCAAAGATTCCAACAAAATGTTCACATTAAGCCTTCGATCATCAAAATCGAAAGATATCAAACTTGAAAAATGATATATGAATTGCAAAATGTACTCTGTAGACCCATCTTCTCTAGTGGTTGTTTTTTTTCTTCTTGGGATTCTTCGGGAGATTAGATTGTACCACACTCACATCCTCGAGATTACCAAAGTTGGTCTACATGTTAAGCCAGTCTTCCAATAGTGTAGCTCATTCTTCTTTCAACTCTGGTGCAGAGTCTTTGTAGTAGCTGTTGGCTCTCTCGAAAAGAGCTGAGCAGAAGAAAGAATATAGAGAGAAAAAAAGCAGTTAATATATATCTCAAGGTTATAATCAAAATTCATATAACATGTAGTTTTAAAACTACCTCAGGCACGTCTGATGCACTCTTTTTTTAGTTCAATAGCAACTATTTCTTCTTGGTCTTCCTCTTCCTTGTCTTCTTCTTGATCCGCAGCATAAGCTTCAAACTTTGCAAAACTAACCTACACCGCCACACCTTGTAATGCTTTGTGTGGTCCTATAGTCGCTCATATAAAGCTCACGTCCTCTCTGATTCTCCTTCTGATATCTCAAAACCTATATACGTCTGCCACAAAAATAAAATAAAATTTCAATGATCCAAGCAATTCAAAGTCTGAGAAATATTTTACTTTTTTGAATCTATTGGACTGAATATTTTACCTTCCATAGCAGTTAGGGCATGTCAAGTGCTGACTGAGAGATTGCAAGCTCAAAGATAGTTCTAGCTAGTTCAGTCTCAGCAAGAGACCTCTCTAGCTCAGCGTATTTGCTCCAAGCATACCGTATTTTGCTTTCCTCTGTAAACTTCCTGCAACAATCCACCACAAAGCACATGTGCAACTCTGTTGTCCTTCACTGTACTCCACTCCACAACAGTAGCAAAACTCATGCCCACACATACAAAGAACACAAAGAGATATCTCAACATTGATATAAGAAACCACAAAGCCAAACACTATATAGATATGAAACGTTCTATGGGTGTATGTCTTACCGGCAAGTCATGGTTGCAGCCTTGAGAAATTAAAATCATTACACGACATTGCTGACACCGTCTCCGCCTCTTCTACCTAGCCAAGCGATGCAATATGATATCAGCTTGATATATTTTATGAGCCTGAAGAATCTGAAACTCTTCACTGCTCATAGATTCACGTCAAGGAACATTACGGTCCACACACGCAAACCACTCACAGAATGGACACTTCACACAACATATATTCTCTGTCTGACTACAACAGCTATTCTCTGTCTGACCACGGTCCACACACGCAAACCTTAAAGCTTGGTCAAGATCATATAAAGGATCAAGCTTTAGAACAAACCCATTTTATTGAAACGAAAAGAAAACAAAGAAAGTCTAGAACAGTTGTAAAAAGACAGTCTAGAACACACCTGCTGCTTAGATAGCTTCTTCAAAATTTTCTCCTTAATATAAAGTAGTACACAATACTTCTTCGTTTGCAGAAACATATGACCATGGAAACACAAAGTGATTAAAGCATTCATCCTTTTATCTAATCACTCGTCAAATCACAAATCAAGCACCATTCAAAATGAAATAAAAGCAATGGTTCCAGGTTCTCTTGTTGCACTAAGAACAAAACAAAATTTTCATTGAAACATCAATTTTACAAATCTAAATGTGAGTTAGAAACAAAACTCACAGAGATAGAACCTAACCCAAGAAGCGCATAAATTACAATCAGGTCGTGATCTATGGAACTGAGACATGAAGGAAACAGGTATAAGATTGACGCCTTCGGTTAAGTTTTCGTGACGCTTTGGAGATTCATCTGCAATCGAAATCAAATTTAGTCAAAGGCAAGAAACAAAAAGGTGAAGCAGGTCGAATCAGATGTCAAATAAACCATCACCTAAGAGGGATAATTTGGAGACGCATCGGTGAAGCCAGAGACGCAACGGCAGATGAGCCATATGCATATGATTCGTCGTCCATCGAAGCCTCTTCTCCTCCTCTGCTTATGAATACAGCCGTTTCCACGTTCTTCGTCGCAGCCGTAGGGTTGGATGAGACCAAGATGTTAAATTTTAATGAAACGCTGCTGTTTTCCTGTTGGACACGTGTCAAAAAACCATGAACTGAATTATCTATGTGGACACTCTAGGAGAGAAGGAAACCCTTCTTTATAGCCAAACCCTTGGGAAACCATGGGCTAACTGTATTTAATGGTATTAAGCTTTGTTTACTAGAGTAATCACTTAAAAATTGGACTTGTTGATTGATGGGTTGAACCGGGCCCTTGCAATAGTGCAACATATGGGCGACTCACGAAAGCCCAAATAGCAGGCTATTTTAGAGAGCTTTCACCCTAAAAAAATAGAGTTAATATCGTGTGGGCCGATGACCCACATATCAGATATTAAACTGATAAGAACAGATACTACACTTGATCTTAGCCAAAAGGCCGAGAAAGGTATGAATTGGAAGTTAGACAAGGCCTCTTATTTATACTCATCAGGATATGACCACCTTCCTTCTAGCTAAGCGATATGGGACAAAAACATAACATAGTTGTTTACTTTGCAACCGCCTATAGGCTATTCCGGACCTTTTACTTATTTCGTTTCTGTTTGCATTGATTACAGATATAAGTAAAACCCAGAAGAAACTTTGAGCTTGGCTTTTAAAATCGAAGTTCAATGAGATCTATGTGCACTGAGGAGGGTCATAGGTGATGGGTTTTAGAATGCAAGCTCTGGGAATCTGATAAGCAATAACACTGTCTCATCCTGTGCGTTTCTTTCATCATGATGCGATGTTCAAAGCAAACGTGGTTCTAGTCTGTAAATCTTCACAACATGTAATCTATGTCTTCCACTTTGATTGATGACTTTAATCAGTAAGTAGCACGGGGAGAGGTTTAGACCCACGGCTTTACGTGGAATCAGTCACAATATCTGTTTTCATCAGAAAAAAAAAGATAGTGTTGACAGTGGGATTTGAACCCACGCCCTTTCGGACCAGAACCTTAATCTGGCGCCTTAGACCAACTCGGCCATATCAACTTTGGTGTTATCTTGAAGTCGAAAATAATGTAAAAACAAAAATGAATCTATATTAGTACTACAATACTACTCAACAGGAGTTTAGTATACATCTATTGAATCTATCCCTGGATCTTTCAGGTATCTGTTGAGTTTAAGACTTGACGAGGATGGTTGTGTTAAACTAAGTGCGACTGTTAAATGGCACACACATTCAGTAAACACGACTTATCTTTTTATATAAATGCATTGTAGTATGTATCACAATATTGAAAAGTTACCAATCTCTAAAGAAAGAAAGCTACATTAGTTATAGAATTGTAAGATAACAGTAAACAGCACATAAACTTGATTAACGCTGCTGCTTTCGCAGGAATGTATGTAAAAAGGTGTCACTCCCATTTCTCATTTCTTACTTCATTATTATAAATAAGTGAAACACATCTCCTCATTGTCTCTGACTCACTGTTACGAAATAGCGTCAAGCTTTAACGCAGCAGTTGAAGCAGCTGAAGATTCCTCTCCTCGTCTGTTCCAAAGTCACATATACATGATATGTACACGTAAGATTAAGAGTGTCGTATCCCCAAAAGGGAACTATACTCTATGTCAGTTCACATGGTAGGTACAAGAAATAAAAGCCACATCTTTCTCATAAAGGGTTATGCTTTACTTTGATTGAAAGAAACCATCCATCACAACAACTATATTACTTTGATTTAAATGAACTCTCACCTTATTATCATTCTGGATGAATAAAAAATATAATCCTTACCCATATTGTATTCCTTTGATGTGATTCTCCAACAATATAAACTCAATCATACCCAATACAACTCCATATCTAATAAAACCTCAAAATCTAATTTATGAAGTTTGGTGTGGTATTAATATAATGTGTAATAAATACCATCAAGCAACTGACTATACCAAACACTGAAGGACCACAGTTACCAAATTGCCAGAACTAGCCATTTCATAATCTAACCAACCAAAGAAGTCAAGGCCCACATCAAATGAATACACATAGCTAGAGTCTACAAACACAATCATCCATTTCATAGACAAAAACTCAGTCAGAACCTAACAAAAAATGTGAAGTTTTATAGAAAAAGGTAAAACCAGAACAAACAATGTGTGACTCAAAATCTAACCATACAAAGCTACAGAGTTAGATTTCCCAACCTAACCAAATTAAAACACCCTACCTACCGGTTTCATGACAATCAATATCATCCAGATCATATACATTAACATCAAGAAAACTGAATGTTAAAATTGAAAATTAAAGTAAGAGCACATGATCAACTAACAAGAACAAACAGTGCATAACCAAAATAAGTGCTACAAAGTTAGATTCCATAACCTAACAATGGGACAAAGCATTCAGAACACACAATCAGTCATTCAACTAAAGATAGTCATATAACTTAAAAAGAAGCAAGTGGTCTTACAGATGGAGGATGTCGCTGGTGGTGAGGGAACTCATTGTTGGTTATGTTGTTGTCACTGTGGACAGTTGTGAGCTTAGCCTTAGTTTTATCAACCGAAGTAGGTTGATTGTGAAATGGGTTAATGAAGTCTTGTTCATTGCCAAGACTGGCTCGAGAAGGATCTCTCTTGTGCTGTTTCCTCATCTCTCTGATCTTGGAGAAATCCATTGAGTAATCAGGAACTGGTCCTCCTTTCTGATCCCAGTCTCCAAACTGTGGTACTGATAGCCATGGCGAGTTCTTGTTCTGTCAACAAAAAATCTCCACATATTCAAGAACTTTGGTTTTGAGGTAAACAAAAGAAAACCTCCTAAGATCAATTGAGATTGCGATATTTAAGACACGCAAAACATGGTTTAACTCAACAAAGATTCATGATATCGATCTATCAGAGACTAGTTCAAAAACATAAGGGTTTAGACAAGAAAAGAGAAGATGGGTTTGAGAGATTTAAACCTCCTTTTGATCTTCCATATGATCAAAGCTGTAGAGAGAAGAGAGCCTTTCTTGTTATTTTAAAGAAGATGATATTTGGAGCAAGAAAGATGGTAAATAAAGAGAAATATATAAAGCTGATAAAGGAAGGTATGCAAAACTTTAATACAGCAAAATCACAGCGCGATTGAGTGGTAACGACTACAATGTTACACCAACATATCAAATATTTTCTTTCTGTACTTTCTTGTCGAAAAAGGTAAGCTTAAATTATCATAAGGCCATTCACTGGGACACGCACAAATTTACTTGGTCTATATTAGATTGGAAGGCTGGCAAAATAATTATCAAATCTAATCTGATATTTAAAAATATATATTAAGCAAATTAGTATCAAAACTCGATTTTTGGTGTTTCGTATTTTTTTTTCTCTTCCTAGAGAACTAGTGATTTACACATACTCCACTACTTGAAAAAAAAAATCTGATCACATGACAGAAAAGAAAAGCCACAAGTACAAAAATCAAACATTAGCCGACTATTTATCAATCTGTGTCCATTCAATAATACAAAAGTCTTGAACTAGTTTATAAATTAAGGACTTAGTTTGGTCAGATATAATCATGGAGGCGATTAACATAACTTAGTGTTTGATGTTGAATGTTGTCAGCTGATTGCATGATATATAAATATATAGATGTCGAATGTTTTTAATTGATCGCATCATATCCTTTATCTCAAAATAGTAAAATTATTCAAATTTTCTAACGTTCTGGAAATTATATAGTAATACTAATACCCTTTGAAGACAAGAAACATTGGTGGCTTAATGGCATCCACAGAGCAGCTTACGTTGTTTGGTGCTGTAGTTGGACAAGTGGCAGATCATGAGAAGTGTGAATTGTTCAAAGGAGTGATGTGAACCACAAAGAGGTAACTTCACCGGATTACGCAATACGCAGTGTTATCTTCAACCATCTTCTCTCACAACCACATACAATATTTTTCTTGTTATTTCTTTGTTGTTGTTGTGACTTTTGTATTATTGACATACTTTTGTTATCTTCTATTGAATTTATATCGATGATAATGATGTATATTTAAAATTTACTAAGAAATACTAATTTCATTCTAAAATAGAATTTAGAATAAAAAAGCTCAAACCCAACTCTATTTTATACTTTATAATAGAATAAAATATAAGTTTATTATATTTATTGAGTAATTCATTTTTTGTGTATTTATCACTCTCACCATAAAATAGAATACTATTGAAGTGTAATTTAAATCTGTTATACAGTTAATATTTTAGAGTAGAAAATAGAATTATTCTATTTAAAAAAAATAATGAGATAGTCTTAGGATGCTAAATCTTTTTAATTATAGGTTTTGCTATATATTTTCTATTAGTTTTTTTGACAACATTAATTTTATATTTATGATAATGATATGTATATTTGGAATATATAGAAAGAAAAAGGAACAAAAGAAATACGCAAACCAAAAACAAACCACACAAAATAAATCTAATTAAACGAATACAATAAAATAAAATATCTCTTGGCTCACACAGAACCATTTAGATAGAAGAAACCTCTTATCAAACCACACTCTCTCTCTCTCGCTCGCCCAGAGAGTTTCTTCCTCTGCTCCATCTCGATTCAGTAGAGCAAGATTCTCTCCCGAGATCCAAACTTTCAATCATGGGTTTATCCACGAACCTCCACACCATCAACCTCCGCTCCACTCTCTTCCCCGGCGGCCTCCGCCCATCTCCAAACTTCATCAAAGTCTCCTCCTTTCCAACCCCTAGGCGCGAAACCTCCGCCACAATCAGATCATCCCAACTCTCCACAATCGCCCCCGTAAAAGAGCAACAAAACGACGTCGAATCACTCTTCTCCACCCCAACGTCCCAACAAGACTCCGACCGCAAACGAAACAACGGAAAAAACTCCTCCTCCGGCGTCTCCTCCGGCGTCAAGCTCGAGAACATAAGCAAAACCTACAAAGGCCTAACCGTCCTCAAAGACGTCTCCTGGGAGGTGAAGCGCGGCGAGAAAGTAGGCTTGGTCGGCGTCAACGGCGCGGGCAAAACGACGCAGCTTCGAATCATAACGGGCCAAGAGGAGCCCGACTCGGGCCACGTGATCAAGGCCCGGCCCAATATGAAAGTGGCCTTTTTGAGCCAGGAGTTCGAGGTGTCTATGAGCAGGACGGTTAAGGAGGAGTTCATGAGCGCCTTCAAGGAGGAGATGGAGGTTGCTGATAAGCTCGAGAGAGTTCAGAAGGCTATCGAGGGTTCGGTTGATGATTTGGAGCTCATGGGGAGGTTGCTTGATGAGTTTGATTTGCTGCAGAGGAGGGCTCAGGCTGTGAGTTTGGATAGTGTTGATGCTAAGATTAGTAAGCTGATGCCGGAGCTGGGGTTTGCGGCGGAGGATGCTGATAGGCTTGTGGCTTCGTTTAGTGGTGGGTGGCAGATGAGGATGTCGCTTGGGAAGATTCTGCTTCAGGTATGAGCATACATAATAGTCACACAGTGGAAGAAGGTTTATGTTTACGAGCTTGGGTAGATTGTGTGTAGGCCTGGGGCATTTTGGGTATTCGTTCGGTTCTAGAGATATAGGATCCGTTCGAATTTTGGTTCAGTTATTTCGGTTTTCGGTTGTAACAAAGTTGGGAACCGGTTAATATCCAGAATTTAGTTTCTGGTTCCGGTTTTTCGGTTTAAAAATAAGAAATTTTGGATTTTAAGAAGTAAATTTCAGTTTCTTTCGGGTTTTCGGGAAAAAAATTTCGGAGTAAATATTTGATTGAATTCAGACTCCCAACTGGAAGCTAATGTGCATTTTGGGTATCGGTTCGGTCTATTTTGGTTTTGTATCCGTTCGGTGCATTTTGGGTATCGGTTCGGTCTATTTTGGTTTTGTTTTCTTCGGTATGGATATTTAGGAAACTTGGTTTCAGTTTGGTTATTTTGGTTTTTGGTTCGGATTGGGTGACAAAGTTGGAAACCAGCTAATATCCAAAATTTGGTTTCGGTTCCGGTTTTTCGGCTAATTCGGCTTTAAAATCAGAAATTCACATTATTCGGATTAATAAATATCAGATTTTAGATTAAATATTCATGTATGAAATGAATGATTATTGAATTCAAACTCTCAACTAGAAGCTAATGCATATTGTGTGTGTTTCAATGAGTAGGATCCTGATTTGCTGCTACTCGATGAACCTACAAACCATTTGGATCTCGACACCATCGAATGGCTTGAAGGCTATTTGCAAAAGCAAGAGGTTCCCATGGTCATCATCTCACACGACAGAGCCTTCCTCGATCAGCTCTGCACCAAAATCGTCGAAACCGAGATGGGTGTCTCCAGGACATTCGAAGGCAACTACTCGCAGTACGTCATCTCCAAAGCAGAGTGGATAGAAACTCAGAACGCAGCTTGGGAGAAGCAGCAGAAAGAGATCGAATCAACTAAGGACTTAATCGCTAGGCTCGGTGCTGGTGCAAACTCTGGCCGTGCTTCCACTGCAGAAAAGGTTAGCAAGCAAGCAAAGCTGATCATTGCCGTGATTAGCAAGTTTGTGCTTATGTTTCCCTCTTTTTTTGGTGATAGAAACTAGAGAAGCTGCAAGAGCAGGAGCTTATAGAGAAGCCTTTCCAGAGGAAGCAGATGAAGATCAGGTTTCCGGAGCGTGGGACTAGTGGGAGATCTGTAGTCACGGTTAAGAACGTTGATTTTGGTTTTGAGGATAAGATGCTGTTCAAGAAGGCGAATCTAGCGATAGAGAGAGGAGAGAAGATTGCTATCATTGGCCCCAACGGGTGTGGCAAAAGCACGTTGCTGAAGCTTATAATGGGTTTAGAGAAGCCAACCAAAGGTGAAGTTATACTTGGAGAGCACAATGTATTACCAAACTACTTTGAACAGAACCAGGTTTGTTTTCACTTAAACAAATAAAGATTAGGTTTGTTAGTTTCTTTCTTGACATGGTTTTGTTTTTTTTTTTTGGTTAGGCTGAGGTTCTTGATTTGGATAAGACAGTTCTTGAAACGGTTTGTGAAGCTGCGGAAGACTGGAGAAGTGATGATGTAAAAGGTCTTCTAGGACGGTGCAACTTCAAAGCAGACATGCTTGATCGGAAAGTCTCTCTTTTGAGCGGTGGCGAGAAAGCGCGTCTTGCTTTCTGCAAATTCATGGTGACGCCTTCGAATGTGCTTGTTTTGGATGAACCGACCAATCACTTGGACATTCCTTCTAAAGAGATGCTCGAGGAAGCGATAAACGAGTACCAAGGCACAGTTATTGCAGTCTCACACGACCGGTACTTCATCAAACAGATTGTTAACAGAGTGATAGAAGTTGAAGATGGTTGTTTGGAAGATTACGCCGGAGACTACAATGTAAGAAAGAGTCCCCCACATCTCTTACTTTTGTTTGAATGTTGTCTTATTGAATGTGTGGATATTCTCTCTGTTGGGGCAGTATTACTTGGAGAAGAACCTGGAAGCTAGAGCAAAGGCGGTGGAGAGAGAAGCGGAGCTAGAAGAGAAAGCACCGAAAGTGAAGGCGAAGTCAAAGATGTCAAAAGCAGAGAAAGAAGCGAGGAAGAAGCAGAAGATGCAGGCGTTTCAACAGGCGAAACAGAAGTCAAAGGCCAGCAAGAACTCCAAGAGATGGAACTGAAACACTGAAAGGAGTCTGAGAGAGATATATATTCTTATAAGAAACAGTCTTCTTTACATGTTTATTTTGTGGATTCAGTTTGTATAGTTAGTTATACTTTTTTTCAGTTTAAGGAACGATTAAGAAACTTAACTGTCTCAGATTTTGGATTAGAGGACTGATCACTACACATTATCCGGAAGGAAGAACTCTGCCAAACCGAAAAAGCTGAATTAGTCTTTTTATGTAATGTTTAAACTTATTAAACCGTCTTTTAATGTAATGTTTTAACTTTTAACTAATTAAAAGGCAGAGAGATACGCAGGAACCTTTCAAACCTAACAGTGTGTGTTTGTTCTGCTTCTCTTGATGCTAGAAACATGGCACCACTAGCAGGTGGTGTTGTTGTAGGAAGTAGTTCACAAAACAGCCGAGAAATTAAGTTACCAAACAAACCTCACATGATGAAATGTAATATTAGCGCCATACGTACGTTGATACTTTTCAAGCCCGATAAGCCTAATATTAATGGGCTTTATTCTATTTTCTGCATGTTTAAGACTTTTTATACATCATGTTTTTAATTCGTTACTTTTAAAATTGACTCATACACTTTTCTGAAATTCCCAAAAAAAATTCATTGTTTCGTTCATACTTCCAATAATTATTTAATTTCATACTACCCACTGTAGGTAGCTGCAATAAGAAATTCAATGGATACAATGAATTTAAATGTATAGTTAAACAAATTTACTATAAGTTTCTTTTGTGAAATCAAATATGAATGACAATGTCCTAATTGTTTTGTGAAGTAATATACACTAGGATAAGACCCGCGCCTTGCGCGGGGATTAAGTTATTATTTTTATTATATTTTGGAAAATGAAACAATAGTTTGGCTTCATTTGGATTAGGGGTGTTCAATCCGGATATCGGATTAGTTTCGGTTCGGTTCGGTTTTTTCGGTATTTCGGTTAGTAAAATATAATTACTATTCTAAATCCATATTTGTTTTGACTTTAGTCTTTCACATACTTTTGAAAGATTTCAGCTGGACGACTAAATTGATCAGCTAATCTTGTTGCTTTAAATCATTAGTATTTATATATATATATATATATATATATATATATATATATATATATATATATATTATTTAGTTTGAATATTTATTAAATAAAAATTCATATGTGCTATATTTTATGATCATTTGTAACTTATTATAACAAAAAAAATAATCTATTGATCACAAAATTTTCAGAGTGGGAATCTTCAAATTTCTAATAATATATAGACGTTTTGAAAAATTCAAAATATAACATATAAGAAAAAATATAAATATTTTTATTATATATTTAATGTAATTTTTAATATCTTTCAATAATATAAAATTTAAAAAAAAAGAACTAAGATACGAAAATTGTTATCAAATATTTATTATTCATAATAATTAATTTTCATATATACGTTAATCATATTAGGTAATTTCGTAGCTTCTAATTAAGGAAAGTGCAAAAAAAAATTTGGTAGATTATTTAACAATTCGATAGTTAGTTTAATAAAAAATATAATGTAAGTTAAGATGGACCAACCTATTTTTCTAAGAATAGTATATTTTATATAGTCCTTTATTAAATGAGAATTTATAATCATACAATTCTATGACCATTCATATCGTTTTATAACTGAATATTTAAATCATCGATAACAAAATTTTCAATGTGAAATCTTTAATAAGTTTATAATTTATAAATGTTTTTGAAAATTCATTGAAAGTTTTAATATTAAAATATTTATGTAATCTTATGGTATATAGTTTAATCTATATATATATGTTTTATTATTAAATGATATTTTTTACTCATATGGTTTTAAAATCATGTGTATCTTCTTATAATATTAAATAAAAGTTCATATTAATACAATTTTATGATCATTTATAACTTATTATGACAAAAAATAATCTATTGATCACAAAAATTTCAGAGTGAGGATCTTCAAATTTCTAATAATTTATAGACGTTTTGAAAAATTCAAAATATAACATATAAGAAAAAAATATAAATGTATTTATTATATATTTAATGATTTTTTAATATCTTTTAATAATATAAAATTTAAAAAATAACTAAGATACACAAAATTGTTATCAAATATTTATTATTCATAATAATTAATTTTCACATATATGTTAATCATATTAGATAATTTCGTAGCTTTTATTTAAGGAAAGTGCAAAACATTTTTTGGTACATTATTTATCAATTCGATAGTTAGTTTAATAAAAAGTGTAATATAAGTTAAGATAGATCAACCTATTTTTCTAAGAATAGTATATTTTATATAGTTATTTATTAAATAAGAATTTATAATCATACGGTTCTATGATCATTCATATCGTTTTATAAAAAAATATTTAAATCATCGATAACAAAATTTTCAATATGAAATCTTTAATAAGTTTATAATTTATAAATGTTCTTGAAAATTCATTGAAAGTTTTAATATTAAAATATTTATGTTATCTTATGGTATATAGTGTTTAATCTATTATATATTTATTTTATTATTAAATGATATTTTTTACTCATATGGTTTTAAAATCATGTGTATCTTCTTATAATAAAAATGTTAAACCATTGATCATTAATTTTTAACATAATAATTTTAATAGTTTTAGTCATTTATTGTCGTTTTTAAAAATTCAAAATATAACATATACGAAAAAATCTAAATTTTACTTTTATAGCTAATTTGATTGTTTTATTTATTTTAAAAATATAAAATCAAACAAAAAATGATGGAGGAGATATAAATTGTTATCAAATCTTTATTATTTAAATCATTAATTGTCATATATATATTAGTCATTTATGGTAATTCCGTAGGTTTTATTTAAGGAAAGAAAATATCATATCATATAGTTTGACCAACTTATGTATCTAACAACATATAAAAATCGAATGTGGACCTACTTATTTTTCAATTGAATGTAATTGACTACCTAATTGAGTGCCACCTATGCATTGGGGCCTCTTTTAATTAATACAAAATTGAGGTTACATCTTTTCAAATGTTCCTCAATTAATATATAAGGGATAAGCATATGTCTTCAAATTGTTTTAATTTTTAACACATGTACTACTCAAATGACGTATCAATTTCAAACTTATTTAACCATCACTCCTATTCCCACTACCAGCAAAGTGAAATGTTTATCTACATGGCTCATTCGTGTTTCATTCAACAACTTTTCGATTATGAACTCATCCCTTCTGCTAAAACAATATCCATTTGACTTAGCTTATTGGGCTAAGGTCATCTATTGAAAGATACATATTTTGTTCTAGCTTTTTTTTTTCACGATTTCCTCTTATTTTCTGCACAAAATTTGCATATGCTTTTCTTATGAATTATTTATTTTTCATTTACATATAACCCTTAAAGAAACCTCAAAATTAAACATTTTAATTATGTAAAATTAAATTAATATATATACCATATTACTTAAGATTTTATTTTTTCAAAACTTATTAACATATTACAAATTATAAAAATGCATGATCTCCAACGAAAATCATGTTATTGGTTCATACGCAATTTATTTCAATCATTGCTTGTCGGACCCAAATAGTTAATCGGACTTTAGCAACTAGACAATGATAAGTGTAAGAAGGTTTGAGACATGCAGACGAGAGCGATTAAAACTGCAACCATCTTCATGAATTTGGCAGCCGCTTGCCTTCTGATTGTCCTTGGCATAATCATTATGTCTATGTCGTTCAGAACACAGAACATGTTCATGTTGTGTTGGTGGGTTTCTAATAGTGGTTGCAGATTTGGGTCTCTCCTACTTCTATGTAGCTCCCGTCAGAAAGACATTCAAGATAGTAGGATTTGATCTCACAGGTACAGCTGCCACAGCAGCACACCCATCCGGTTTAGGACGGTGACTTTACCACCTAGACAATGACTTTAGCTCACAAAACTCGGTGTTGTGACATGGATGTCAGAGTGTGTAGTCAAAGCTATCCAATCTCTCTCCTTTTGCTCTCTTATGAGCTTTCTTAGCTATGAGTGTAACATTAGGTGTTCCAGGCATTTTAGCTGCACTTGGTTTAGCTTACAACACCATTCTTATTGAACTCACCAGAAGTTGGTATTGAAACCATTTTGCAACTAGAGAATCAGACAATCTTATAAACAAAATTTGATGAGGCCATGAGAGGGTGGTTTGTTAAAAGATAAACTATGGCGATAGAAATAGAGAAGTGAGGAACATGATTTGAATGTCTAACTTAACAATAATAACTCTTAAGTAAGTTAGCTCCACAAGCATCACTCTCTTATGTTAGTATGTGTCGTTCAGACATGATGATGATTCGTTTGTACTTAAGCATGTAAACGGAGAAACGTCAAACAGAAAAATAAACTCAATCTCCTTTGTTGTCCGGTGAAAACTGGGAATTAACAATAACATGATAGGACAACGATGGAGAGTTACACTCTCCATCCCCTCTCAACCACCGCCGCTTCTTCACCACTCTCTTATCTCTCTCCGCCGTTCATCTTCAAGATTATTATCACTTGCTCACCCTTCGATCTCTCTCTACACCTCATCCTCAACCGTCCGATCACTCTCCATCTCCTCTCCTCGAGTCACTCTAAGCGCCACCGCCCCGTCCTCGCCGGAGAAACAGAGCAATCCTCAAAAGAATAGAAAAACTATTCACTAGTTCTCTTTATGGCTGAGGACAAAAGATCTTTCTTCTTTGCTGACATACTACAAAGTTTGAACTCTTAGTTCGCAGTTTCTTCTGACTCAAGGAATCAACCCATGGTACATTATTTCAATTCTTTCTCATGAAAAAGATGTGCCGTAGAGAATAAGATCAACCAACAGACTTTCTTTCTCTCTTTTCCTCTAATAACAACAGAGAAGAGAGAAGAGAACCTAAACTCCCCAAACAAGAAAAACCACAAAATGCCCTTAATCCAAGAGCAAAGAAGAGGACATAGAAGAGGAAGGAAGGGCTGTTAAGTAAATTTCATGGAGAGTACAAGATAGAGAGGGCTGTCTAAGGACTGTATGCTTGTGTGGTAATGGTTTGGTTTGAAGATTTTAGAAGGGTCCATGTGGATCAGACACATCTTTAGGCCTAAACAAATAATTCCAAAATGAAGTAGACACATCTTTTCACCATCTAAGTAAGTTTATAAACCCTTTTATACACACTTCCAAAAAATATATATATAGGAATTGGTAATCTTCCATTTTTAATATAAATAACAAAAAAGAAGGAAAGAGCTTAATTAATCAATTTTTACAAATTTAGCAATTTGCCAAAATAGCTTGTTACACAACCCTACTTACCTTGTTACACAAGATCGTACATAAAACCTAGCTTCTTTCTCCCAAACCACCTTACAATTAATTACACCGCTTCTCACGGAGTTGCATGCAGCTGGCGTATCAATGTCTATGCAAGGCCCTATAGTCCCCACAGACAGTAACACAAGCATCTCTTACTTTTTGCAAGTATAATCTGAATCTCTATGTCTTATTGAATGTGTGGATTCTCTCTGGCAGTATTTACTTGGAGAAGAAATCACCAAAAGTGAAGGCGAAGTTAAAGATTGATGTCAAAAGCAGAGAAAGAAGGAGGAAGAAGCAGAAGATGCAGGCGTTTCAACAGGGTAAACAGAAGTCAAAGGCCAGCAAGAACTCCGAGAGTCGCAACATATTTTATTCTGGATTCAGTTTGTATAAATATACTTTTTTCAGATAAGGAACGATTAAGAAACTTAACTGCCTCAGAATTGGATTAGAGGTTGATCACTTGTAGGCAGATTCAATACTAGCTAGTAGTTAGCTGGGCACATTTATCCGGAACTGAGGAACCGAACAGAAAAAATCGAAACATAGCACCAAAAACTGACACGATTAGTTTTTTTAATGTAATAATGTTTAACTAATTAAAAGTCAGATTAGCTTCAAAAGTCAATGTAGGTGTTAACGCAAGAACCGTTCAAAACCAAAATGTGTTTGTTCTGCTTCTCTTGATGCTAGAAACATGGCACCAACTCTCTCTCTCTCTTTCTCTCTTCTATCATTTCCTTTTGACCCCTTTCTTGCTTTCTCTGAACATATAGACATGAAGGAATCAAGAAGAATCAGATTTTGTTTCTCATTCTTATTCTTCATCTTGATCATCTCTTGGGGGATTTCACCAGTATCTTCAGATGAGGGTGTCGCCAGGAAAGAAGAGAATCCGTCTTCGCTTTTAAAGATCATATGTGGGATTTTTGGCAAGAAGTTTCCACCAAGTTCTTGGGAATTGATTCAAAGCGCAATGCAGAAGATCCAGATGAAGCTTTACCCTCCAAATCTTGAGTAAACAAACAAACAAACAACCATTCATATACTATAGTATCTATAGTCATGGTTGATCTTAATGCTCATGTGTGTTGCTTTGTTGTGATAGTTTCAGAAGCAACAGCGACAAAAACAACAAGGACAGAGAAGGAGGAGAAGATAAAGGAGAGAAAGTGAAAGAGGCGGCGACAAGGAGCCTTGAAGTAAGCAAAGAAGCTATTGAAGAGTCTGCAAAACTAGCAGGTGGTGTTGTAGGAGAAGTAGTTCACAAAACAGCTGAGAAAGTCACCAAACAAAGCTCACATGATGAAATGTAATCACTGATAATGTTAGTAAACAATTCAGATTCAAATACCATTTGCCATTTCAAAAGGAACCAATCATAGCGTTAAATGTAGACAGGCTTTGGCGGAAGAAGAACTAAATGAAACGACTTCCTTTTCTGTTTAACTTGCTAAAATGTAGAAGATCACATCGGTTCGGTTTTATTTACCGGGTTATAACAAACCGGATCCTAATCAAACCGGTTAAACCAAATCCGTTATAGTCCGTAGTTATGTTATTGTTAACCGTAATCGTTGACCTCGCTGGCGCGTAAAAGTTGTTACCGCAGATAGGCTTTTCAACCGAGGTAAAATTTTGTCATCTGGTTTTATATTCCACACACGCGTTTAGTATATATGCTTAGTCTATGCTAATTACAGAAATAATATTGGTTTACTCTTTTTAAGCTAATAAATGTTTAAATCAATGAAAATATTAGCCGTAGACCTCAACTAATAAAGATTATTCACAAACTCTAATAGATTAATCTGAGTTTCAGTCCACACTTCCTTGTTATTTTCAAATATACATATACTACCCAAGTGAAAATCGAGTTAATGCAATCATGTGATTTTTTTCTTAAAACTTTCACTACCAGAAGAGATCACTTACGTACCACGGTTACATATAATTCATAGAATATATACTTGGTTTGATTTGTATCCGTGAATAACACCCACATGAGAAAACTCATTAAGGGCCTATTCCAAACCTATTTTAGCATTTATAAACACAACACTGCAAATTAAAAACAATATATACATTGATATTTTGATAACCACAAGATGTTTCATAACCATTCACATCATTAAAACATTCAGAACCAACCAATACACAGCGAAAATTTTAATGATTAGATATCTAATAATCTCAACATGGTGGAAATGTTTGGATAGATTGAAGAAGAGAGTGTTGCTTCCAATTATCATGATCAAAAACCATGTCACTGTAATAGACGTGTGATGGACTCTCATGGTTATGGACTCCTTCATAGGTTGTAATCACATAAGCTGCATTTTCACCATCTCTCTCTACCCTCTTCTTCACCATGCAACCTTCACTTGAGCATTTGTAGTAGTTCCTGTAGACATAATCACATTCATTTATTCACCGTCTATTAGTTTTGATTACTTTTACAAGTATCCACTATTAAACTATATAACCGAAGGGTCTTTAATTGATCTCCAAATTATGTATCCAAGATACAAATTGGAGATTTGTTTTGTTTCTCCTAAGATATATGAGTCAAGATAAGATCTTTATGATGAATGATTATGATTGCACATGGATTAGTCAATCCACCACTAACCAATCAGAAGGCTATGTATATATAAACAAGACATGTATACACAAGGATGCATATGGAATCTGTATTTTAATACAAGTGGTTTGGTAAATAATATAGGACCATTAGACAGTATTCAAATCACTATATGATCTAGCTAGTGGTTATCTATAAACCTTAGAAGAATTACAAGACGGTGACAGAAAATGCTCAAACAACGATATGATCATTTTAAAACAATTAATTAAGATAATATAAATCAACAACTAAATCAAATGGTATTTATTTCTAATTAAATGATTACCTCTTGTTAGTGTTGTTCTTGACAGATTTCTTCCCATACTTCCTCCACTTATAACCATCATCCATCACATCAATCTTTGATCTCGTTCTAATAGCAACTCGATGGCCCATCTCCTTCGTCTCTCCATCTTTACTTCCCCTATTTTTGCAATCGAGACTACTAAAAATAAACCATATATATTAATATATTTGGTTAAAAATCTAGCTTACAAATATAACTAAAACTCACGTTGATTCCTTTTTCCTCAACGTCGTAAATGCGCTGCCGGATCCCCCGCTTTCGCCGGTAACGATGGTTGTCGGAGATGAAGTTTCCTCCTGGATTAAACCATTGCTGCCTCCTTCACCAACACTGAACATCAAATTGGAAAAATCATAATTATCCATGACAGAATAAATAGAGTTTTCATCGGATAAGAACGTGAAATTAGGGCTAGGGCTTTGAGAGGGATTCATTCTTTTTTTTTAACAATAGAAACAATAAAGGAGAGAGAGAGTGCAGGTAAAGAAGGCTAGACAAAGATAGGAATGGTCTTTTATTTATAATTTAAGATTTTAACTTTGTAAAGAAATATAATTAAGAGATAAGATTTAATAACATTTACTACTTATGACAAGCAAGTGCAGGGTAGATACTACGAAGGTGCTTCAACATCACGTGTGAACGAAGAGGACTTTGACGATGATGTCATCGCAATGACGTATGCACAGACAGCATGGACGTGAAAAAGTGAGCTTCCACTTAAAGTAATGAGTTTTGGATAAATAGATCATTATCGTTTACGTTATAGTAGTGATTAGTGAGTGCTCAGTAACGTGAACATTTGGGTTTTGGTATTTAGATCGACGGCTGAGGATGTAAGTTGTATGTTTGCTTCTCTTGCGTCTGAAACCGACAGAACGTTTTGTAATTACAGTGCACACCAAGACAATAAGACTTGACTTATTGCATTCTGAAAATGTAATTATATACTACTTTATAGAGATACTGTGACAAACTTTATCGATATGTTTGGCCTAACTTACGATTTAAAGATATATAAACAAAAATATTTGCTATCAGGTCTAATATATTTATGCAAACGTAAACAAAGATATCTATATTTGACCCTTTGACTAATCCGATCCGATTATAACATGATACATAGTTCTATAAATCAGTCTAAAACAAATCAATGTGTTAATATAATATACTCCAGTTTTGATAGGAAGCCTATAACTGATGACGACATAGTTTCTTACTGTCGACAAAATATTATATAATTTCTTCTAATTATTCGTTTTGTCTCCAGAATATAGTATTATTACACACACTGACCCACATACATGTGAACACAATTTCGAATGTCTATTCCTAAGTCAACGATTCAAAGTGGTCTTTTAATCTTGTCTTCAAGGCGAAATTTCCTGGCGCCACTGTTAATTGCTTACCACAACAATAATTGCTCTTTATTGTGTTCAAAGGTAAAGAAAAATAATGAATTAACCGAGAATAATATATACAGATACATGTGGTGTGGCATTTTATAAATCTTGGTGGAGACTCAAAATATCTAAGGTTGATTTGGAGTCTTGCTTATGGTGGTTGAGGCTCTGGTGGGTGTTTCTTTAGCAACCAGCAGCTTGTGGTTTTGGATTTTAGGATTCGTCTAAATCGCCGATTTGGTTTTTTTTTCGGTCTTTACTCTGATGTTTCAGACTTGTGACTACACATGTTTGGTTTTGTAACGTGGGTTTGAATCTCTTATATATTATTTGAGAATCATTACAACATTTTTTTGTACCCACATGTCATTACTAGAATGATTCTTAGAATCTTTAGAGAAATAGGTTGGTCCATCTAAATATATAATAAACTTTTTATTAAACTAACCATAAATACATTATTATTTCCATAAATAAAATTACGAAATTACCTAATATGGCTATAGTATATATGACAATTAATGACTTTGAATAATAAGGATTTGATAAAAATAAGTGTATCTTTTATTATATTTGTTTAATTTTAAACTATTAAAATAAATTAAACAATCATAGTAACCATTTAATAAAAATTAAAAAAAATTCTTTGTATGTTATATTTAAAATTTTTAAAAACGAGTATAAATTACTAAAACCATTAAAAGTTTCAAATTTAAATTTTGTGATCTATGGTTTAAAAATTTTGTTATGACATGATACAAATTAATAAGAAATTAATATAAGTTGAAAGTCTCTTTTAATAAGTATTAAAAATAAAAAATATATAAAAATATATATGTACATATATATCATTTTAAATTAAATTATATGTCATATAAGAAAATAAATAAATATCTTAATTTTGAATTTGCTTTGAACAATTTTTAAATTTTGAAAAACTATTGACAAATTAATTTTAAAAAATGTTATAAATTACTTAAACTATTAATTCCACAATGAAAATTTTGTTATCAGTAATTTAAATTTTTTGCTATAACAGATACAAATGATAAAAAAACATGAGCAAAAAGCATCATTTAATAAATATTAATATTAAAATATACTATATATATATATATATATGTTACTATCATTTAAATTTAATTATATACCATATCAAATAGAAAAAAAATATTCTTTTGGATTAATAAAATTTATTTATATGTTCGCACCAACTTAATTATATAGATAATAATTACTGACTTTTTAATTATTTAATATATATTTATTATTTCATAATAGATTAGAAACATATAATATGTAAAATAATTTATATATATAACGTTCATTCCGCGCAAGGCGCGGATCTTAACCTAGTAATAATAATATTTCAGATGACAAAAAGAATCATGTGGTGTGGCTTTGTTATACGTAACGCATCAGAGTTGATGATAGGATGGAGAAACAGTTTTTTTTTAATCACCATAAAGTTTGTGGAATGATGATATGATTGAACACTTGAGTTTACATTGATATAATGAACATATGTATATATGTACAAATGAAATTGAAATTTAAACGAAAAATAACTATAAATGAGTATATGATTTTTTAAACTGATTATTTCATTCCACTTCCTATAAACGAGTATATGATCATTTGACTATATATATCGATTTATAAAACACATATATAGAAGTACTAATTCAAATGTTATCAGACGAACAACAAATAACAATTAACCGGTATGGAATTAATTCCCCAAAATTGCAACAAAAAAAAAATCAGTAAAGAGAACAAATTATATAGTTGCTATTAATCCCAGAAGAACAAGTCCAACGACAAAGAATCTTCCGAACACAAAGCTGATCCTGAAGTCGTCACTTCCACTTACGATCTGGATAGGGAACAAGCAACTTCCCACAGTCGCATTGTCCTTAGTAATCCTAGCAGTTCCTTTGAAATCACAAGCCCTAACGTCTTGACCCTGAATCTGATAATACATGTTAAATGCGTATGATATGTTTTGGATTCTGTCTAGCTTACTACATCTTGAATCACCCTTCATCGCAGTGCAGTCACCGTGGTAACATGCATACTCTAGGTCCGGAGCAACCTTATCTAGATTGATCGTGTCTTTGTTCACTATGCACCATTGTTTATCTAAGTATTTCACACCTTTCGCTGCCACGGGTACGATCTTGCGTCCTTTTCCAGTGAAATCTAGCATAAACTTAGGTGTTCCATCGTATCTGGTGGACAAATATTAGAAACAACTAGAAATGTCAATGACTGATGTTTTGTTTTACCCAATTATGCTTATATGTGCACATATAGTATGTAACGTAACCAAGGACAATAAAAGACGAACATTATGAGTCGTAATAAGTTAGTAGTTATTACGTGAAAATATTGGTATGATAATAATTTGAGGTGAATAATAAAACTCGAAAAGTCAAATAATAGAACAAAAAAAAGACATCAAAATACTAAAAAATCTTATCCAAAATGTATAAACGCTAAGAATTGGTTTTAATAACACATGCACAGTATTATACTATTAGTATCTGACAAATCCAGTTCAGGAGAGCAAAACTTTGAAACTTGATATAAATAGCTCTTACCACATCATATGAATGTCTATGTCATAAAACGTTAAAAACAATAAGAAGGTGACTTGTCGATCAAGAAATCTAGTTTTAGAGTGTTAGATATGAAGAGAGACGTTTTTATATTACCTAAATATTCCCCAATGTCTCTCGAATGGTCCAGGCATAATACTCTTCATGTCCTCGTCGAGGAAACCGAAGAGATAAACTTCTAATCTCTCAGGCCTCAATGGAGTCCCTTCCTCTTCAGCAAGTCTTTTCATAAGACCTGCATAGAATTTCTCTGCTAGCTTTGGCGTCGCATGTTTATGACCATCCGTTGGCCACCCAATCTGTAAAAGATAACCAAATTCAATAAACTATTTCAATATCTGTGATATTCATACATAATGAGTGTTCTAGGAATTGGTCTTTAAAATGACATAAAAAACTAAATGCCTAGCCGACAAATTGACTATGAACGAACCGATTTTTCTAAAATATATATATATTTTTTAAGTCGGTATAGTTGTCGTAAACGAAAATCTCGAATAAAGCGTCTAATCACTGTCTAACGATTTTTTTAAAATATTATACATAATAAACAATAACTTGCTTATCAAGTTACCTCCCCAATGATAATCTTCATATCTTTAATCCCGGCTTTCTTCAACGAGTAAACAAGCGTATCGTAATTCGCATCAAACACGTTATCGTAGTTCTTACCTTTATCAGGAATTGACTCGCCTTTACCGTCGAAAAAAGCAAATTCAACGGGAAAATGTTCGTTTAGGTAAAGACTAAGAAAAGGGTAAATGTTGACTGTGAAAGGTAAATCATTATCGTGGAAGAAGTTGACTATGTCGAGCATCGTTTTCTTTACATCGCTTCTAAAATCTCCTTCTGATGGCTTATCATTAGCTGATTGGTAAACTTCAGCGTTCTGTGGGATCGTGGCTTTCATTTTATCAGTATGTCCAGCTTCTTTTAACGCCTTGTGAATGTTCTTTAATGCTGGAAACGTTGTCTCCAAGAACGATCCGTTGTATGCTGACAAAAACGGCTCGTTCCCCACGGCCACGTACCTATAAATAGCGATCATATAATGGACTTTAGTCAATCCACTTATCGCCTAATTGAATATTTGAATATGATCATTAAAGTTTTGTAGGGTTACTTGATGTTGACGCCACCCTTACGCATGTAAGCCGTGACATTTTCTTTGACCCAATCTTTAGCATTTTCGTAATCTTCGGCAAGACTTTCAAGAAGGTTATTAGGGATTCCGACCATAACCTCCATGCCCGTACCGGCCAAAGTATTCATCGTCCATGAATGAGCGTCAAAAAGCTTTACTTTATTGATCTTGTTGTCTTTAAGCATCCTAACAACAATATCAGGATTCAGTGGATGCGATGCGATATTGCCCCAGTTCACACCGAAGCCTCTGACCAAGCTAGCCAGGGTCAAAGTGGTCATTATAACTGTTCCGACATTAACGAGCATCATTGCTCTTCCGGCCATATTGAGAAAGTGGTGATGAGTGAGATTAGGTATGTTTGATGTAGCTCGAAGATGGTTTTTTTTTATGTTTGATTGATTGTTGTCTTTTCTAACAGTCGGGGAATTTTTTTTTTCGTGTCTTTGGGTGGTCGTTTGTAATGTTGTAATAAGAGTGTTTTTAGGTTGCTAGTGAGGAATTTTAGCTTCACATAAGTTTCTATTTTTAGGAAGAACCACGAGTGAATATAGATGTCTTTTGCCGGACACTTGTAATCAGTTAATTATTTTGTTTTTGGTTAAGAGAATATGTCGCTGTATAAAATTGGTCGAACTTTATTAAAAAAAGAAAAAAAAATTGGTCGAATTTTCCTTTTTAAAGATTAAATCCTCTTGATGTCAAAAAAGAATTAAACCTCTCTTAAATTAGCATTATTTAACATGGATGTTGGTCGCAAAATATTTTTTTTATTACGGTGGTACATCGATATGTAAAATCGAATCTAGCATCATGTTTATCTATATCTACATATTTAAAACAAAAGGTTAGCTCTTTGTTTATTGTGAATCCTAGGAATGTTAAACCAAAATGTTAGTTCAATGAGTGAGCTAGCTAAAGAAGTCAGACAACGAGACATTTTATTTTTCAACATAAGTTAGACAGGTTCGGATGGGGGCGTGTCCAGAAGCATCGTTACTATCGAACATAACTTGACTTGATAGAGTGGGTTGTTGACAAAAAAAAAATATAATGCTAATTAAAATCTAAACTCATTATTAAACTTGCATCTCTTAGCATACGCCATGCAGAATCAGCTACTTGAAGGTTCTTTCCTTTGAATCAGTCTCCTATTTCTTGATTATGTTACATAATTGCTATTCGGATTTGATTATCCTCCCATGGATCTGCTCATGAGATTCCAATCATTTATTCTTCTAGCTTCTACAAGTCCAAAGATCTTGAATTTGATCTTAAAGTTACATGTATTTGCTTTTACAAAACCTTACCCATGCAAGAGTTTTATCAACAACACCAATTCGTTCTACCAAACCTATAATACTTTAACAGCTTATTTTCCTCCAAGTCACATATATAACACAACACTATATATGATTGTAACAAAGAGAAAGTTCTGAAACAACCAAATGGTCTCTCAAGTTTTGCTCGAAGAACCCTCGAGGAATTCAACTTGTGAGGCTGAGTCCGGTAACACAATCCAAGCTCTACAAGCCAGAGGTTACCTTACTGAAATCCTGTTTCATTTGGCAACAATTAAAAAAATCCCATTGTGAAGTCTCAGTTGTTCTAGTATTGTCTTATGTAATACACAAACAATTGCTTAATCTCTGATAGGCATTGGAGAAAAATGAAATTGGCCCGTAACATATATGGATAGGTAAAATCTTCGATAGTGATTTTGGTATGATTCATTTCATGTCTTGTCAAAGCTATCAAGACATAAATGTAGACTTGTTAACGGTGATGAAAGAGAGACAAAGACTGATTATACCAAATGGGACCAAACCTTCCATGTGCTCTCATGGTCCCTATCTCAGTTCAACATGTCTGTATAACACATTGCTTTGATGTCGATCTCCGTGAAACTACGTGTTTCTATGTAAAACCGATAAGTGTTTGAAAATCTTCGGAGATAGCTAAAACCAAAAATTAGAGAAACACACACTTCTTTCTTTGGTCATGACTTTCTTCTCTGTACTAACAAAACATTCATCAGTAGGTGTTGTCTAGAGATTGTCACTGGTTCTTGGTACATGACATTGTGGCTAGTTTCTGGACTTTTCAATAAAAGAAAAAAAAAGTTCCCGATCTTTTCAAACGTAAAAGTCTAATCTACCTAATCATATGAAACTGGCAATAATAAAAATTATAAAGTCTTGGAAATAATGTCACAGAGAATTTCTTAAAATTAGGTCCACAAATAATAATATCAGGTCATTTATCCATTTATTTCATGGGATAGAACTCAAAACGAGTCATAATATCAAATAAAGTTCAAACTTTTTAAGTCCATATATTGCATTGATCAAATCGGATCACTATACTATTATTATACTAGAATTGTCAATTTTTCTTCAACTAACTTTAGAAAAAAACGATGTATCATATTCATTCACGTGGAATTATATGTCAATAATTTTTTTAGAAAAAATAGAATGATATGTTTGAAAATAAATGGAAAATGAAAGTAGGCCAACTCTTGTCGGAAATTTTAGCTTTTGTAGTTGAAGAAAATAAATTGTAATAATGAATGGTTTACTGGGAAACACCTCAAACACATGACTCTACAAACTTTACGTCCTTTTTGCTATATTTATACACTCTATCTAACATGTCCCCGACCCCCACACTCCAATCCACATCCCTAATGTGGTCCAATTTATTTTAATTTTAACGAAATGATAGAATCAGGTAAATCTCACGTTATCAACGAGAATCCCATTCATGATCTGGCTAAACTAGTATTTATGCCTTGTATTGTCTATGAATTTCAAATCCTGTAAAACTGATGTATATTACATGCATTATAGATAAAACAAGATGGCCTTCATAAAATTTTATCATCAAATATAACATGCTAGATTTCTAGCTAACCCTCTTGATGTCAGATTACCAATATCTCTCTTCGTCCATGCGTTGACTACGTGAAACATATGTGTTTGTATGTATAAACAATATTGGACGTAAATTTCATTTGTTTTGAATGTTCTGATAAATCGTGTTCCTTTAAAGGACCACAATTTTTCAATATCTCCATTTGATCAAAGGACCACTCGGTCCTAGCTAGCATCTCCTCGAATTTTATCTCACTGTTATAATTTAGCACTAAAATATGGTTAAGACTTTTTTTTCTTTTTTGACCAAGAATATGGTTATAGACTTTGGATGGTTGTTTGGCAAGATCAGGCCTTGCTCGTTTTGAATTTGTAGACTGAACTCTTTCGGGTCTAAGTAATGCAAGTAGTTGTTTGACAAAAAGAAAAAAAAAGACTCTGGATGGTTTATTTTTTTTGTAAACTGCTTTCATTGCGGATGGTTTATATCAATTTACTAGGTGTTTTGCCCGAATATGCGGACTTAATCGATTTACAAATATTTATTAGTTTTTTTTTATTAATTCAAAAACCAGCATAATAATTTATCATTATGTTTTCAAAAAATTAAATCAAACATATTTATATATATATATATGACAAAAATCTAACTAAATACATATGTTTAATTAAAATTTATTAAGGATAACACTGACTTTAACTACTTAATTTATTATAATTGTTTTATATTTTATTTTTAAATCTTATAATTAAAAAATATGTTTTCAGATAACAACCCAATATATAAGAATTATCTTTTTTTTTTAATAAAAGTTAATATTATTAATAAAATTTATTTTTAATTATATAATTAATTATATATAAAATTCATTAAGGGTAATATAGATATTAACCGCTCTAACTTTCAACGTGAGAGCTCGATTCTAAAAATTTACTTCGCAAATAATAGTATAGATTACACGTACCTAGCTAGTATAATTATAACTAAACTGTTGATTTCCCTCTTACTCAATATAACCTCTTGCTATAATTTCTCCTAGTCTTGTTAATGAAAACAACATTGTAGAGAAAATTTAAAGAGAAAGAAAAAAGTTTAACAATCAACCGTAAAGTCACTTGAATAATTTGATAATTTAAATAATTTGACTGTTCAAACGTGTTAAAGCAAAAAATAGTTTAACAATCAACCGTGAAGTCATTTTAAATATATAATTATGTTTTTTTTTTAAAAAAGGTAAATATAAAATTATGTTAGTGGGAAGACACATAAATATCGACGTCATGTCCTTAGACCCATATGTCTCAATAACTTCCAAAACGTTCTTAAATTCTGATATAATATATGGGACCATAAGCTCATCACAGAATCTTTCATCTTGTATATATAAACACAAAAAGGTTCAATAAAAAACATATAGCCAGAGAGAAATAAACTAAGTCACTTCTAAAAATGGCTGTTAGGGTTTATTACAAGCAACTCCTCCTGGCATTTCTTCTCATCATCTTAATGTATTCTCCTGCTCAAGGTAAATTTATAGCGAATACGACACACAGATGCATATCAGGAGTTTATAATATTTATGAAGTAACTGCGATCAATATTTTATACACAAACTCGAATGAATTTTTTCTAATAATAATATGTATTACCAAAAAAATAGTATATAATATTGATTTTTTCTTTTGCTTTTTAGCACAAAACACGGGAGAAATCGTGAGGAATAGAAAGCTATTGGTTGTGGAGAAGGAGCCGGAGACTCAGAACTCAAGGCAAGACGGAGGAAATGATGGTTATGGATTGGTGGATATGGATTATAATAGTGCGAACAAGAAAAGACCGATACACAACCGCTAATTAATAAACACATGTGATGAATTTATCAATTTCTTGTGAGATATCCCAAGATTCTATGATATCCCGAGATTTATATAATATATTCAACAGAAATACTATCAAGTATCGGGAACTGAAATATTTTATGAATAAAAATTATAAAATATTAGTAATCGAGTTGGTATACATGTAATTTAGTATAATCGAGTTTATATAAACATAAAAATACAAACGATTCTGTATAATAATCATAGTTTGTGTGTGTGTTATATCATGGGTTTCGGTTTGTGAATGAATGTCAATGAATATACTTCTTTTATATTGAACTAATCAATGGATATACATATTTTGTGTATATACTATATATACTCTTAATATCTTATGTTAAGTTTAATGATACATTGTCTATATAATTATATGTGTTGATAATTGAATCGATCATCGTTTATAATACTATAAACTCAAATATTTATAATAATATACCAAACATATTATATTTTTTTGTTATATTTTTAATACAAACAACAAGAAACAAACAACATGAAAACATTAGCTCAACGGTAACTGATCATGCCCATTGTGTGAGAAGTCTTTGGTCTGACTGATTGTTTGGACAGAATTAATATTACATGATGTTGTGGTTTTAGGCATAGAGGATTACAGACTTTGATCCCGAATTTTATGGTATTCAAAAAGGATAATATAACAAACAACAAACAAAAAAAATACTAATATAAACAACTTTCTAATGAATAAGCCTTGTATGAAAATAATATCAGAGATCTAGAGAATACTCGTCCACCAATGCACATATAAACGTGTTAGAATTCACGAGACTCACTTTATATCCCAAATTCGATGATTCTAGTGATCATCAATACTTTTTTCACATGACAAACTGAGATGCAAAACGCAATAAATTCATGTGTTATGTATGAAATAGACATCATATCGAAAACGAACAAAGTAAATCAACAAACTCATGTGGAACCTAGTAGGCTATAACCAAAAATACATATTATCTCGGCCCATTAAATAAACATATTATCTCAGCCCGTTAAGTAAACGTAATATCGACCCATTAAATAAACGTATTATCTCGAAATCTTTTTCTTAGTTGATCCGTGTAATTTGATTGCGAACGAACTGGTACTATGGCAAAAACTGAGAAGATTGAATTCGTCCTTGAACAAGTAAGACCTTGTGTTATTTTCTCCAAATCCTTGGCTATGTGTTTTGTTTGTACTTTGCTGGTGCTAATTGTTAGTGATCTGAACTCCTCAAGGTCCGCTTGTGCTTGGATCGACCGTGCACAAATCCTATCTAGGAAGATGCTAGAGATCTATTGATTCTGAGTGTATTTAACGCAGGTACCACCAAAGATAAAAAGAAACTAAGGAAGATGAGAACATTGTAGAAGCGGTTCCAGCTGATATACCAACATTGTTGGAGCTAAAGCAGATTTTACTTTTATGCCCAACATTGAGGCATATAAGTTTGAACACCAATCTAAATGTAACCAGCTATATGTTTGAAAAAATTTCTTCATATTGGTTCATTATATTTCAGGAAGCAGAGAAGCATCTATCAGAGATGGTTGTGTGATATCAAAAATCGTCAGACCATCAGGAATAGTCTGATCGTTAAAGATAGCAACGAAATTCTAAAGTCATGGGCATCAAACTTGGAGAAGCTTTTAGATCTTGGTGAGAAGAGTTGTCACCAAATTCACAAAGAAACTATGATTCATAAAGCTGGCACTAAGAGCTTGAGAAACCGTTAGCCACACACCCTCATATTGGAAAGAATCTTTCAGGTTCTGTCCTAAAAATTCTTCATTTAACTTTTGTTGTATTTGTTTGGTTCAGATAACAGAGTTAAAAAAAACTCTTCTTACTTTTTACAACAAATTTATTATTATGCAAAAAAAAAAAGAAGATAAAATGTTGAAAAAAACAGGAAAAACATGCAAGGCAGAAAGAAGCAATACAAACCTAAACCTAAACCCTACAACAAGCAATGATCATTCTCTTTTCTATTTAGCTCTATATAGTTAAAAGAAAAGGAAATGAAGCAATTCCATTAGGAGGATGAACTATTATTGTAATTATGATTACTTGTCTTGTCTGGTGACCATTGTATGTCCTGGAGATAACCGGTTTCACTCGGTTGAACCGCTGCTGGAGAAAACAGAGGACGAGAATGAGAAGATGATGACGAAGTGGATTGCATCATTGAGTCTCCGGTGTAACCAAAACGCAACGGAAACGACATTTGATCGTACAAATCCATAGTTTGTTGATTATGTTGCTGAAACTGTTGTTGGTGGCGAGCCATCTCTGAGTAACTCAAGTTATACGGTTGAATCAACGGCTGAGAGTCAACGGCAGGTCTTAGGGGCAAAAGAGTACTGGTAGAAGTCGAGTTCCTGAACTGTGTTGGTGTCTGAACAGCAGTTGTTTGCTGTACAGATTGTGTTGTAGCGGGTCTAACGAGTTTGACGTTTTCAGGGAAGTTGAGTTTGGCTTTGTTGCCTCTGAACCGAAGAGCAGCTTCATCGTAAGCTCTTGCAGCTGATTCAGCGTTGTCGAACGTACCGAGCCAAACTCTAGCAGCTTTGAAAGGATCTCGAATTTCAGCCGCCCATTTTCCCCACGGTCTTTGTCTCACTCCTCTGTATCTTCTTCGAGGTTGTTGGTCCCCATTTAACGACGACGTTTCGGTGTTAGTAGTTGTTGTAGTTGTGTACTCATATGTTGGGCCTGAACCTGACATGTTGCTCGAAGCTTCTCTCACTGCAAACAAACAAACGTATAAAATAAGCAGTAGTATAAAATAAAATTGAATGTCTCGAATAATGTTATTATAAAAGAAAGTCCTTATAAGAGTTGATGATTATGAGAAAGTGATGAGGCCACAAAGAGCAATGAACAAGTAGTAAAAAGTAAAGCAAGTGGAAAACGACCCTTGAGGCAAATGGAGGGAGATAGATTCTTTTGGGGCCTTTGGCATATAATCATATCATCATTTTGTTAAATAAATACATTGACCTTTTTATTATAATTCTAAAGTATATATGTCTTAGGATAATCAAGTACACTTTCGTTATTTGTTAGTATTTTAAAATATGTTGTCAACGCTTTTCTTACTTATTTGCATGGATTAATAATTTGTTAATCTTATTCTTATCCAGATTTTTTAAAATTTAAAATATAAACTACAATATTAATTGCAGTTCTGTATTTTAAATTTTGTTTTATTTTCAGTTTATATTTTCAGTCATATATTCGTGAATTTTTTTCACGTTTTATTATTAGTCTCTTAATTCATTAATTATCAAATACAAAAAACTAATACGTTAATTAGAAATAAAACAGTAATTGTTTGTTATGTGTGAAATAACCTTATATAATCTATATAATATGAATAAGTTTACCATAATTTTTGAAAGAAAACAAACTAAAGATTTGAAAGAAATGATCTTATACGGATTTGTTTTAAAACATGCATAGTAGTTTGTATTAATATCGTAGCCGGATGACATGTTTTAAAATAAAACAGCAATAGTTACCTCTCGAACTAGAATTGCCTCCGGAGAAATATTGATCAACCGTCAAAGTATTAGCTGCCTTGACTGATTTACCTCCACCGCCACCTTCCTCAACCTCCCTCCTCCTCTTCTGCCCGGAGGACGAGGAGGAATTCGAAGTACCTTCTCCACCGCCAACGAATTGATGAGGAGGAACATTTCCAGAGACGACATGTGTCAAAGCAGAGACGATCGCAGACATCTCCATCTCTCTGCTAAAACTGGGCATAAGAGACGATGACGGAGGCGTAAGAGCGTTATCACGGTGATGGAGGTGGCTGTCTTCGGCCGGGAATAAGTAAAACCATTGATCCATGTCTGATAACGTCCGGTGATCATCTTCTCGAGTGGTCGGCTCGGCTTTTTTACCAACGTTATCTTCCTGGTTTGCCACTTTTAAGGTGCACATAAAAAAAATCTCTCGTTCTAATAAACCTCTTCTGAAACTTAAACCTTATAATCCCTGAATTTTTTTTTAAAAAAATGTTTTTCTTAGAGATAAAGAAAACTCTGTAGAGAGAGAGGAAAAACAGAGAGGTGAGAAAGAAAAACAGAGATTTTACAAGATGTTTTTAAGATAGAGGAGTTAAGCTGATAGATATACAAATATTTTTGCTGTGTACACTTTTTTTTATTCAGCGCCGCCAAATCAAAGAGTCGGTTTCTCTCTTTCTTGCCGTGTGAATGTGAAGGAAAACATGCACTTTTCTATATATAAAATAGACAAATAACTAAATATTATAAAGTTGAGCTATAATAACAGAAGAAAATTGGGTTTTGGTGATTCAGGTCAATATGAACAAATTTATACAAATTGAACACTGTATTAGTGTATGTATATTTCCTCCCTCTATTTCAAATTAATAAATTTTTCATACTTTCACGAATTAAAAATATGATTAAATTATATTATTTGATAATTAATGATTTTCAGTAACTTCAAATTGTTGATAATTTTGATAAATTTTGTTAATAGTTTACAATTTATCATTATTAATTAATAAAATACGCTTTTGAACTATTTTTCAAAACTATTTATGAATTTAAAATCATTTATTTTAGAAACAATAAAAAAGTAGTGGACGATGAAACTTCTGCAACTTGGGAGATATTTAATTTCGTCGACATGCAATTGAAGTGTTAAGTGTTGTTATCAAAACTTAAACGAGCCCAATAAACTTCAATTAACTAAGATATCTATTGGTAGGATTTAGCCTAGGGGGGTTATAGTGTCATTAACTAGACAAGTTGCAAAGTAAAACCAAAAGCTATAAACACTGTTTTTTTTGTCAACATAAACACTGTTAATATATGGAGACATTCAGACACGATGATTAATTACTTTATTTAAGGTTCGGTGATTTCTATAATCACTATAAGATGAATTGTAAAAAAAAAATAAGTAAACCATAAATAAAATATTTGCCTAAACGGTTAGCTCGAAGGTCAAGTTGAGAGAATCAGTGCTGTGCGGTGTTGGTTCGTGCCGACGTCAAAGGACGGTGTCGGTGGTGAAAGGCCAACGCACACCGGCACACGTGATTATCTTTGACCGTTTGACCCAGGAGATATTCTTCGTTTTCGATTTTTCTTGCCTATCCACTCTAAATGTTTAATACATTCTCAAACATCAATAGACTCTTACATACGAACATTATTACTTTTTGCGATAAGGCCCTTCTTAAAGGCATGGCTCACTCTCCTTTAAGGGTGTCCCTGCTGCACTCTAAGGATACATGTTTTAAATTCGTTAACTTGTAGTGAATACTTAATTATAAGGTACTCACATCAAGATACTTTAGTTTCAATGAATACTTAGTTACAAATTATTCACATCAAGGTGTACATATATGTGTATGTAAAAAGTATATAAAAATAGTTGATAAATATATAAAGTTATTGTTAAATAACATTTTATTCAAAATAATACATGAAAGATAAAATTAAAATTAATTTAAATAAAAAAGACCTTGACATTAGTCATTTTTTATATAAAAAAAATTGTATCTGTAAATAAGGGTGGGCACAGATCGGATATCTGAGTATTTGGAAGCATTTGTATCCATTTGATCTTTAGCCACCTAGATGTTCGGTGACTCAGATATCTAAAATGTTTTAGAATTTTAAAGAATATTCGATTTGATCGGTAAATAAAATAATAATTGTAAAATAATAATTTTTTTTTAATAATAACATTTTATTACAAAAATAAAACATTATTTAACTTTTTAAATTCTAGTACCTAATATAATAAATTTAATTCATAAAAATATTGTAAAAGTGATATAAAGTATAATATATATAACATATATATATATATATAATTCCTTACATATATGTATATATATGCATATAACAGATCGAATTAAATATATGTTCCTAAAAATATTGGTATTTGTGATTTGCTTCTTTTTGGATATTGTATTTTAGTATTTGATTTGTTTCGTAGAGTTACGGATATTTAGATTTTTTTGTTCAAATCAAAATTGATAATGACTAGAATCAAAATTTATGAATATTTTGTTAAACTTTATCCGTAAACAATAAAAATAATATATATATAGTTTGGTTTTTGATTCGTTATCTATTTTTATTTGAATCGAAAAATCTAAAGTTTTATTAGAACAATGTATGTGAGTTTTATATTAAAAATAACGCAACGTATATAGTATGAACACATTTATGAATATAGTGCGAACGCATTAGCATACTTATTATCAAATTATTGTAAGGCTCTTATATATCTATTATAGTGTGAATGTATTTATTAGAATGCTTGTCTTTTTAATATATAAGGGTTATAGGAACGTTTAAAAATTTTACCATTAGTTTTTATTAAAAAGCTCATAAATGTAGATTTTTGAACTAACTTCAAAAATTTAATATTTTATATTGAAACACTACTTCCAAGAATGGTATGGTCCTTACACCTAAAAAGGAAAGAAAAGAATAGAATGGTCCACTATAAATTTGTCTTATTTTATAGTAGGTGTGACTTGAGGATTGTCTCAGAAATGACATCGTTTGACTTTGGTTTTCAAACAATCTATAAACTTTAGTGTGCTCCCAAGTTAACGTAGTTGGTATTTTTACCTTTTTTACATGGGAGTACGACACTTCCATATCGTTCAAAAGAAACAAAACTATATATACTATACAGTATCTGGTTAATCAAACAGCCACAAATTCTTCTTTTTCACGTTAGCAAAACTATTATAGAGTTTTTTTTTCCGTCAACAGATTTTATTAAAAGCAAAGTAGAATTCAACACAACACCAACAGATAACATATCCTTCTGTGGTCAACTAAACCGGAAAAAAACAGCGATATCCCCAGAACCTAGAACCCATACAGGGGCAGCATACAAGAACAAACGGTACTACACACTTAAACAAGTAACTAACCTTCCAAACTACTAGAACAAGACTAACAAATACATGGAGACTATCAGATAGAGCATATGTGGCAGCTGCTTAGTGGGAATGCCCTCGGCCAAACCTCCTCCTCCTAGCACTCTGAAGAAATACCTCAAGGACCCACCAACCAAAACTTCATAAACCGGCAAGTAAAGATTCTTTCTAACATTCCCGGAAGCGGCTTGATCTACGACGACCATAGAAAGCCTAGGTATGAAGCGGCATCAACAACAGATCTCCGCGAGATCTAAACGAACATCTAGGAGCGAGGACCACCTAATCCAGAAGACAAGAACAGGCCATGAACGGCATAAAAGTGGACAGATAGAAGCCAAATCAAACTCGCTGAGGATAGTCAACACCTGCAAAAAGAGCCCAGTCCAGAAACAAAGGATACCCGCAACAACAACATAACCAACATATCTAGAAAGAGATTCAAGTAAAAAAGCTTTGTAGCTAAACCACACCGTCAATCCATAGATCCGGAACTTTTGAAACCAAATCCATCCTAAATCTGAAAGCCAAAAGCGATTTGGTAAAGGCGAATCTCCTCTCCTCTGAAAACGAAAGTAAGTCACACACCGATGAACAACAAGACAAGCAGAGGACGTAGGAAGAGATTTTGACCGGCGCCGGCGCTGAAGGAGCCGCCACGCGCCGATCAAAAGAGAAACCAGAAAAAGGTTGAAGAGGGAGGCGGCGTGAAGACCAGAGAGAAAATAGGGGTTTTTGCTTAATGCATGAATATAACTTTTAACTATTATAGAGTTTAAGATACAAAAATATAAGATATACAAATTATTAAAATTCTACTGTTATGATGTGGCATTTTAAGTAGCTTGATGTTTAAGGAGAATTAGATTTTGATCCGCGCTTAGAGAGCGCTGATTTGTTTGTTTTTTATTTATTGATCGAAAACTGATTTACAAACCACCATTATTTTCATTTCGAACCATAACAATTGAGTTTTTAGGTTTTTATCATTTGTTTTTTTTTTCTTTTCAAAATACGGTAGTTGTTCTATAATAATGTTTGAGCTTTAAGATTTGTTTTCATATCCGACCTAGATTCATGGTTGAACCTATAGACCTGATACATTGTATATAATACGGTTCAGATTTAATGAAAAATTTGTTAGTTAAAAATCCGATATAATCGGTAAAAACCAAAAAAAATCATTATTAACCTATGATCTGATACCATTGATCCGATAAAACATAAAATATATGATAGTATTTTAAAAAAAATTGATTAAATTACTCATATTTTTTTTAATATTACATAAATTAGTGATTCCTTAGAATTTGATGAAATTTTATTATGTTTTCCAAATTAAAAATGATAATTTTTAAAAAATTATTGATATGACAATATTAGTTTATTTTCGTTATTAATAACCTATTATAAGTTTTTATTTTAAATTTAAAAATTGATTTTAAAATAGATTTTAAAATATTCTTGAACATTCGTAATTGTCATATCAATATTATGTATAAAATGATATTATCCATGGAAAAATGATATTCAAATATGTATATGATATATGGGGTAGGATATAGGGTTTTGGTTTGTATTGAAAATCTGTATAATATTCAAATGATCTATTTTGAATATTGATACGTATATTTTAGATAAAAATAATATTTTCATGTTTGTTAATTTATTTACAGTTCATAACATATTTATACTTATATTAAATTTAAAATTAGTATATCTTTTAAATAGATATATAGGTTCATTATTTATAGATCCATTTAGATGTATCTGTAGGTCCAAAAACAAAAGACTTAAATGTTATTAATGAATTTTATTAATCTTTTGTAAAAATACGAGTACTTTTGAGAAAACAGTAATTTTTATTAAATGTATAATTTGGGAATAATATTACATATCTTGAATGACTGTTCTCCTTTTAACTAGCTATTCAGAATGACCGTTTGTTTTTTCGATATTGTACGACGATATCTGGAAAAGCTTTTCACCTGTCAATCCTTCAAAAAAAAAAACATTCCCGGCTTGATACCGATAGAGCTTGTATGGAGCATAGCTAAAGGCATTCAAAGATGAGATCGATTCAAATACGGAAACGAGCCAACTTCTAGCGTGCCCCAAATGTGAAATGTCAAATCTCCTATGGGCTCCTAGAGTTTCCTATACCCCTATTTCATAATTCTTTTTTTTGATCAAAATCTAAACTCTCAAATCAAATTCTTCCCGGTTATCAAAACTAAACCCTAACCCCCTATATGGATTAGTGAACCCATGAGTAAATATTTAAATTCTATACTTTTCAAATTCAAAAAATATATATTTTAAAATCGTTTTTAATCATATTTTGATGATTTTTTCGAAAATATGGAAAACAACGTTTTTGGATTTTTGAAATATTTTTATCAAATTGTATAAATCAAATAAAAAATATTAACGTTTCCATTTTAATTTTATGATTTTTCGTTTGACATATAAAATTAAAAGAACAAAAAGGTCCTTTTGAGATTGTGTTATGAGATATAGGGGCATGAGAAGAGATGATTCTACGGAAACTCAACGATTATTAAATGACATATTATTCACCATGTGTGTGCTATAATGCCTAACCTAATCCATGGTTAATTTGCATTAACACGGCAGTTAAAACATAAGGATTATTTTAAGAATATCCCCTTTTTGGTTAAAAAAAATATCCCTTCAACTTGCAAATTTATAACTATTTTAATGTGGCAAAACCGGAGAACTAGTCATGAACAGCTTAATTACTTAAGGCGTATACGATAATGTCTTTTTGACATCAACTTGTCTTTTCCCATAAAATAAATAAGTAATCTATCGTATCAAACTAGTAGCTAGAAGCCTAAAATGAGATTATAAGTGATTAAATGAATACCATATTCTTTTTAATACAACTAATATCATTTAATTTATGCACAAAGACATCAAAATCGTATATATATTCAATGGGAAAATTACTTTATTTGGTTGATAATTGTGGACGTTTAATGTATCTTCATATCTTTATGAGACAAATTAAAGAAAAAATATTCGTATGGAAAAGGGAATAATAGTTATGTTTAACCTTTTCATTTTTCTTTTCGATCTATATGTACTTAACTACTTACTAAATAAAAGATAAGAGATAAAATTAATCTGAAAGCTATTGCCATTGCCACTTGTATATAAATATCCTCAACAATTGGCAATTTGGCATCACAACTTGATAGTCGTCTAGTAATTAATTGAAAATAGCCAGAGGTTATTTGTACGGAACTACGGATTATATTAATCATTTAATAGTAATACAGCTTTAGTCACAGAAACATATAACTAAAATAGACGGGATGAGGTAGCTCACTTGGTAAGGATCCTGTGGACCAATTGTCATGCTCACGGGTTCGACGCCAGGCAGAGGCGAACTGCCCATTCTGTCACCAAATGCGGTACTGGGTGTTGGGTCTTGTCCCCAGCCCAGGTAAAGCCTTCCCGGGTGAAGTGGACCGCTGCCTAACCGGGCCCAGGGGAATGATCCACGTAAGTGGGGAACCCCTGGATTATCAAAAAAAAAAAAAAACATATAACTAAAATATGCTTTGAAAAGATGTTTGTCGACATGAAAATTCGGATTCTACTATGTTATTTTTAAATACTCTACTATATATGGACTTTACCAAAAGAAAACTCCTACTAATTAGGTAACGCTTATGTCGTTTTTGTTACATCTTTCTAAATATTAAAACATTAATCCAGCACGCTGTTTTATATCTGCATGTTGATATATATGAATGAAACAGAATCCAAATTTGGGTTCTCACTAAACAGGTAAACATTCTTTAATCTTTATTTAATCAATTTAAAACTCGGTCAATTCACATATATATATATATCGTTTTGTTATATATATTAAAATACATTATATTGATACATTGTATCCAGCACGGTGTTTTATATTTGCATGTTGAATATATGAATGAAGCAAAATTCAAATTTGGGTTCTCACTAAACAGGGTAAACATTCTTTAATATTTTTAACCAATTTAAAAACTCGATCAATTCATATATACATGCAAAGGTTTAAGACTTATCATCAGACCCCTTATACAAGCACTGAAAATCAATGTATACTAAAATCCTATATAACATGTGGCAGAAAGAAAGCTGACTTTGCCAAAAATAGTCAGACAACTCTCAACAGCGTTCAAAAAAAAAAAAGTCAGACAAATCTCAACACCGACAAGTCAACCACTATTTTATTTCGATCAAAACCATATCCTAAAAAGAGTCAACAGTCAAATTGAATATCACATCACATCTAATAATAACCAATACTACTATCTGAGTTAACATTCCATAGATCCTTATGCTTCCGTGTCACTTACGTACAACCCCAAGTCCCACATTTATATTTCAGCAGCCAAATGAACAGTAGAAATTATATACATTCATACACACGTGTCTTCTTGTTGAGATGTGACAAAACGAATCACGTTTTCTCTATAATAACAATACTGGAAAAGTTGTCCATTTCATATGTATCTACTAAACTAATCCTCAATGGTGCAGCTTGCAGAAATGAAAGCACCCTGTCACTTGTCAAAACAAAGTTAAACACAGAAAAAAAAAACAAATATGAATAAGGGCCTTGTTGAGCGTGTTTAATACTCTTGTGGGCCATTCAGTTAACTTCGTAGTTCTGAATCATTGTAATTACTAAATCAGAGAAACACACATTTTCCTTCGAATAAAGATAATCAAAAGTTGCTTTCGTAAAAATATTACAGATTGAAACAATTCTTGTGTAATATTCAGAAGAGATCAGAAGTATTCAATTAAAGAATAACTTGACAAATCTTTTTCTCTCACGACCAAAGAACAAAACAAATAGACAACAAACCTTCTTTCATCTATATCTACAACACATTCTTGCAAGAATAACACAATCACGTAAACAAAAATTAAATCAAGTCTTAAAGAGGTACTTAACCTCTCTCTCTCTTCTCACCTCTCTTGATCAAATCACAAGCAGTCTAAACCACAGATCTCAAGAACAGGACCACCTTTGGCCACAAACGGATTAACCCTCACCCAAAGAAGTGTAAGAATCGAGGCCAGGAGGATCGACCAGACAACAATAATGGTCGGCATTCTATCTTGTTTCCCAAGCAAACCTTTAAGGAAAGGGTAAAGATGAATGACCACCCAAAGTGCAAAGAACAACCTTCCAAAAAGCGGTCCCCATGAGTCATATCCATTGCTTATAGCATCAGAGATTCCCACTACGATTCCGATGACGTTTATGATGAGAAGAGTCGTCGGAGGAATGAGAAGTGAAGTCCATTTGAAGAGGTAAAGGTCTGAGAACTCTCCGTCATCAGCTGCTTTTGACGTGACTGTGAAGTTAGTGTCCACACCAGCAAGAACCTTGAGAAGACCTTGGAAGAGAGCAAAGAGATGAGCAGAGACACCTCCTATGACCCAAAACTGTTCGTTTCTCCACCAGTCATCGATCCCAACTTTGCCCCATTGCATCTCGAGTATACCAGTTACTGCAATGGACGAGAAGAGGGCCATGAAGAGGATACTCGCATAGTTGCTTATCTGCAAAATTAAGAAACAAGAACCGTTCAAATTAGGATTTTGAACCGAACGGAACCAAATTTTTGGTTTTCTCCCTTTTAAAAAAATATGCCCAAACCATACAAAAAATCTGAACCGAACTAACCAAAATAAACAAACTAACCGAATTTACCCGAAATTTCAAAAAAAAATTAAACCAAAATCTAACCTAAATCAATAACTTAGATAGAATTTTCAAAAACTTAACTAACAGAATAGGTAGTTCAAAAAATAAAAAACTAACCGACTACCGAACCAAACTTTATTTCGGGTTAATTAGTAAAATTTATGTTGAATTGAACTAACCGAAAATCAAACTAACCGAACCGAATAAACCAAACTACAAACCTGCATGCCTTGTTTAAACACACAAACCATGTAATAAAGATTCATACTTTGAGAGCTCAAGATGATTGAATTACCTCAGGAACGATGAATTTTCCTGTGAGAAGACAGATGGCAGGGAGAGAACAGTACACAATGAGTGGGAGAGAGGTCCAAGGGTAAACGACAGAGTTAATGTATGACAATCTCTCAAGCCACTTCAGACCACCTCCATAACCATACCAAATAGGACAATGCCTACTCAAGAAAATCTCAACGGACCCAAGCGCCCATCTAAGGACTTGATGAAGACGGTCTGAAAGATTGATTGGAGCTGACCCTTTGAAAGCTGGTAACTTAGGTGTACAGTAAACAGACCTCCATCCATGAGAATGCATCTTGAAACCCGTGAGAATATCTTCCGTAACAGAACCGTAGATCCACCCAATCTGTGTTTTAGTGTACAAAAGGGTCATCATCAAAATCAAGAATCTATTGCATAAATACAAGAAAATAGGAGTTGTTCAATCTGTAAAACCGAACAGAAGAAGTAGAGTAAGTGGTTTGGATTTGGTAATACCGAATAAACATTATTGGTTCGATATAAAACCAAAAAATACTGAAAAACCGAACCGAACCAAACCAAAATAGATACGGTTCTAAAATGGTACCTAATTTTTATAAACCGAAAAACTGAACCGGACCTGAACTTAACACCCCCGACAAGAAAATAAGTACAAAAGTCAGGAGCTGCGTACCTCTTTGCCCCATTCAGTTTTATCTTCATATCCACAACTAATGACTTGAATAGCTTCTTTAAGCAGACACGCAGGACTTGCGTTTCTAGCCATCCCACCGTTTTGCATACGAGCAGACGCAACAAAAACAGGAGACTGCCCAAACTTCTTCTCCAACTTCAGCTGCATCGCCTCGCTTGATAGTTCTACATTAGAGCCTATATAACATTTTCATCATCAACAACACCAAACGAGTTAAAACACAAACAAGAACTCTAGTGTACATACCTTTAGTGACGGGACCCTCTTCAATATTCTCCAACGCATGGATCTGCTTAGACGCTTCCCTATTCTTCTTCTTCTTATCAGCAGCAGCCAGCGTCTTCGCCTTACGGTTCTTCCTCGAACCGCAGCATAGGAAACACCATTTAGGCCAGCAGTTACATGTCTTACGCGGCGCCTTCTTCTTCTTAGGCGCATCGAATCCGTAAAGCGCTTGCCTCCTGAAAACACAACCTGTTCCGACATAGATAGGTCCTTGTAACCCATCTAAACCCTTCATATTGATCTGTAAAACCAAAAAGATTCATTATTAGTTGGATGTTCAAGAAGATGGTGAATGTATGTAGTACTACTACTTACATCGAAGAACACGACGTTGCGGTTTGAGTATCGATCGTGCCTATCGATCCCATCGAATCTCTGAGGGAACTGAACGTAACAGATCTTTTTCCCTGACTGAGGATCCATCATGAAACACATTGCTTCTCTAAGAGCTTTGCTGTTGTTGATGTAGTGATCACAATCAACGTTCAGAAGATAAGGAGCGTTTGATAGAACACCAGAGACTCGTATCAATGAGTTCATAGCTCCAGCCTTCTTGTGGTGATCGAATCCAGGTCTCTTCTCACGAGAGACGTAAACCAAACGAGGCAGCTCGTTGTTTTCGACGTCACGCACACCATCAGTTCCAAGGAAAACCTATTACAAGAAAGTTTCAGACACAAAGAAGATTACAAAGAAAGGTTTAAAGACTCTGAAACTCACCTGGATCATGCCGGGATGATCTCTTGTACTGTTACCAGGCCAAGGTGTACCGTCTTGCATAGTCCAACCTTCCTCAGGGACTTTCTGCGCCGTCGCTACAAGAGCATTGATCTTAACTTTGAACTCTTCATAATCTCTCTGTCAAACACACACACACACAGTTAGTATCCAAAGCCATCATAAAAAGAAGCAATTAAGTAAGTATTAACCTTCATGGCTCGCCGTTCTCTGACGAATGCTGGATGGACTTTGTTCTTCAAGTAGTCCATCTTATGGCAGAAGTACCATTCAGGGGCACGCGGCTCGATGCAGTACTTCTTGCAGAAAGGAACCCATTTCCTCGCGAACTCTGCCGTCTCTGAAAGAGCTTCGAAAGTGAGCATAGCTGCACCGTCGTCGGATACATAACAAGCAACTTTATCAACCGGATAGTCAACCGCAAGAATAGACAAGACAGTGTTTGCTGTAATAAGCGGAGGCTCTTTTAAGGGATCCACTGTACTCACGAATACATCCACAGGGGATAGTTCGGATGGTTTCCCTTCTTTTTCATATCTGCAAACACAAAAAATGTGAAAATTATATTACCAAAACCAATTATTGAGAAACTGTTAAACAGTAATTAAACATTGGTTTCCCGTCTAAACAATTTTTTTTTAAATTTGTAAAAGTTATTTTACCAAAACCAGTTTTCAAGAAATCATTAGAGGGTAATTAGACACTTTATAGGAAACTATTGATTAGGCAGGCGTCTAAACCGATTTTTTTTTTAATTTGTAAAAATTATATTACCAAAACCAATTTTCAAAAAATCGTTAGCTGCCATTTTATAGAGAATTATTGATTAAGCGGGTGACTTTTTATAAATATTGTTTTAGAAAAATCGTTTTGTTTAAGACCGAGTTTTAGAACTGACCAAAGCAAAAGTAAGTGTTGTGTGTTTTCAAGTTACCTTAATGAGAGCCTGTCCAGGTATGTTTCTCGCTCTATTGGGTACCACTTAGGGAACTGATCAAGAACCCAAGAAACCGCAAACCATATCTCACAAATCACGGAGGTAAGCCACAGTGCATATGCATCTTTGACCGGGTGGAGAATACGGTAGTGGAAGAAGAGACTAAGAATCACAAGACGCAGAACAATTAACATCCGGTACGGATTAATCTTGCTTGATTTGATTGGTATCTTCCTAGACAATGGCTGCCTTCCCTCATCCATCCTAAAATTACCACAAAAAATTGCTTCATAAGGAACGGAACAGAGACTTAAACCAAAAGTGTGTAATGTTCTTACATTGGGATGTCATCACCATCTTCAAAATCAGGATCACCTTCGTGTCTAACCACCTGAAGTTTCTCATTCTGCTTTCTTTTCCATTCCTCCATACGATCTTTCCAAGCCACACTTCCATAACCGTAAACCGCAAGATCTTTCTGAGGTACCATTGGTCTTGGATGTGCTGCAATTACACAAAGCAACTGAAAAACTCAGTAATCATTTACAATACTCATTAAGTACTTCAAAATAAATTCAGATTATAATTTTAAACTTAAAAATATAAATAAAACTACTATATAAACGAATTATCTTATTTTTGATAAAATTATATTTATACAAATTTTAAGTTAATTATCTATACTTTAAAAACAAATGCTGCTTTTAATAAAAATACATACGTATATTTTTATTTTTGCGCTTTCAAAGCACGGATCAAAAACTAGTTAACTACTTAAAATCCGAGAACTTACCAGCAATGGTTGGGTCAGAGAGAGAAACCGGGTGGACTTTACTGCCATGACCACTAAGTGAAGGAGGAACAATAAGAGCATGTCTGTCAGACGATATCTCAATGTCCTGTCATAAAAACAAAAACCCAAAAAAATTAGATGAAGCTACATAAGATGATGTGTTTCTATAATGAGGTCAGCTCACCTCGTCTCCATAAGTCAGGAGTGGAATCTGAGAGCCAGGAGGAGCTGAATCCAAATCACCGGAGTGGCGACGAGACACCGACACACCTTCAGAGACCTGATCAAACCCAATCCCATTGCCCCCGTACTCGAACTCATTGTCTATATCATCAACGTCATCCTCCTCTTCATCGTTCTCGACCCTTGGACTTCCTTTAATCCGTTTGTAACGGGTCTTGCACTGAGGACAAGCTTGATTGCCTTCTCGTCTCTCGTACTCGTAGCAAGGTCTACACACAGGGAAGGCACACTCGTTGCAGGCAACAAACGGTTCTCCATCGACGGTTGATTCGATCTCGTCTCTGCAGATTTCGCATGTCTGTCCTCTCAGCTCTTGCACTGATCTTATCTGCACAAATAAAACGACGTCGGATTCACTACTTAAACAACACAATCTTTAACACTTCACATTCACAGATTCTGATTGTACTGTACTTATTAGTGTCGGCAAGTGGAAACAAACTGTTGTCTGAAGAAAATGGAGGATTCAGACAAGTCAAATTCGGACAAATCTTCCCCACCGACAGAAACTGTTCTAAATTAAATCTAATAGAAACTATAAAATCCTAATTGAATTCGAACGGTCAAACCCAGATCCAGAAAACAAAAAGGAAAAGACTTTCGGACAGGAACAGAGAAACCCAGATCGAAAGAGAGATGCAATTGGGAGATCTCTTATCTTACTCTGGCATTCTCATCGGCATTGATCAGAACAAACTCGTTCCTGTTGTGAGAACCGGCGATTAACCGACCACCGGTATTCATGTTGTCGGAACGCTAAGCAAATAAATCTCTATGGATCTCAGGGAAGCTCGGTGGTTCTGAGAGATCCACCACAGTCCATAACAGAGGTTACTACTTCCACAACCTTTTTTATTGTTGTGGAAGTGTAAACAGTCACAGAAATAAAGGATTGATTCCAGAGAGAGAGAGAGAGAGAGTCAATGGTATGGTGGAAGAGAGAGAGGCGCAAGCTGCAAATGATTAAGGCTAAGGCCAATTTGTTTTTTAATAAACACGTAATGACGAAGAGAGAGAGGGACAAGAGTGATTTGATTAGTTAAAAACTTAAAGTGGTGAGATTATTAAAAGGCAATTATGTAGATTAGTAAAAATCCAAAGGCCATATTTTACCAAGATTAGATAAATACCCCATCGCTAAGATGGTATAGAAAAAAAAATTGTTTGTTTTCATAATAATAAATGTTATTTAAATATATATATATATATATAATAGTCAATTTTCAAGTTTCATTTTAGTAAATATTCCATCCGTGCCTAAAAAATGTATATTTTTTTTAAAAAAAATTGTTTCAAAAAAATACATTTTTGATATTTTCAATGGATAAATTAAATGTAAATTGTAAATTTCATAAAATATAATATATTTATTAAAATTCTATTGGTGAAACTTGTGGGAAATAGTTGACTACAGAAAATAAAGTATTAGTAAATAAAATTTGATACTCCCTCTGTTTCAAAATACATGAAGTTTTAGGATGTGACACAACTATTAAAAAATTTATCTTTTATCTATAAAAATATTATTAAAATATAAATTAAAATATGAAAATATCATCTATTTTGAAATATCAAAAACTCTCTAAAACATCATCTATTTTGAAACATCAAAAACTCTCTAAAACATTATATATTTTAAAACAGAGAGAGTATATTTTTTTAATAAGTGAAAATTTTAAAATATGGATCTTTTAAAAACGGATGGAGTATTACTTAAGATTTATATTTAGTTAATAAAAACTATATGTGTAAACTTAGAAGGAGTAACAATTACACTTTAAAATCAGGAAACATCTAATTAGAAAAAATCATGTACTAATTTAAAACGAAGAAATTATTTTAAATTATTTATGTGTGTAGATCCAAGTTCTTATAACATGTGCTTGAACATATTATTAGTAGTAGTGGAATTTCATATAAATGTGAGAAACAAAATTATAATGACAAGAATCAAGGTCTTTGTTATTGCCCTACTGTGTAATAAATCCTCTAGAAAAAAAATCCTCTAGGTTTTTAAAGAGACTCGAAATGTTGAGAAACAGGTGTAGACATTTACTCACCAGACATAAAACAATCTGTAAGCATCGTGCCCAATATCCTATTTTCTAGGTCTTTTTAGTTGTAATTACCTTAATTATTGCTACGTTTTTACAGGACAAATTTACAAGTTACCGAGGTAAAATAACCAAAACATGTTAGTTTAAGCCTGGGGAACTTATTTTCAACTTTGATCACAGTGATCAACCTATTATGTCTTCTTTTTTTTTTGCTATATTTTCATTATTTTGTGGGTGTGTTAATATATAAAGATTATTCTAAAGTCGGCCCCAGTCGCCATATTGCTAATTTGTTTTTTCAGCTTTTATCCCCTGTTCTTAAATAAGAGAAAATGTGTAATTATTGTCACTATGTATCACATCACATGCCCATGTATGATGTCTATATGTATACATTTGCCGACAGACAGTTCGTGATATATAACATATTTAGAGTAATATTTTCCAATATTCTAATTTTGGGCGTAGAAATTTTATATATATATTGACTTGTTGATAGCCTGGCCGAATATAGATAATAATCTTTTTCAGAAACTTATATTATATAGTATAATGTTGATTATATTACATATTATAACGTATAGCTAACTTTAGTTGGTTACCACATCAAATTTGTTTTCATGATTTTGATTGAATGGTGTGTACTGTCTTCTCCAAGCTCTATTGCCACATGTTCTTATAGAACTGTCGGTGCTTAATTAACAACAATATATAACATGACTTTTTGACTTTTGATGTAATTCTCTCAGTATTAGTAAATGCACAAGATTATTTGCTGGTTTTTATTAGGAATCTGAATATAATAACTATATGAATATTAAAGAAGATCGAATTAAGCTTTTGGTCAAATGGTTGGAGGTTATAAATCAACCCAACTTATGGGTTGTATTTCATCTTGATTCGATCGTATCACAGCTATTCAATAATTTATTATATCAAAAGAAGTTAATGAGAAAACGTTATATATAATTATAAGACTATATTCTTAGAAAACAAGAAAGAACTAAAACTATACAACAATTTGTATGAGAATTTATGAAACAAAAATAAATGTGAAATAGCATGTTGATTCAAATAAACGATCAATTGTTTGTGTTAAAACGAAAATGCTTTTTAACTCTTTTTAGAAAAAACTATCAGATATTTGACATAAAATTAACTAAGCGAGTCTATGACAGTTATGTATTACTGATTTTGTAAATCAAACGAGATTAGTTTGTTTCTGTCAGCTCTGCATTTTGATTTGATCGATCTTTTGAAACACCAAATTATGTGGGGTTTGTTTGTCGTTCACATGATTGTTTTCTTTCTTTCATGTTTAAGCTTTTTTTTTTTTCTCTCGGAAATTTAATGGTTATCACTGTTCACTTTAAGACTACGCAATCAGAACTCATAGACTACGGGTTCGAATGGTGACGGCGGTTTTGATAATATAAGCGGTGCGGAATTGAAGTGCGGTACGGTTCAACTGCGGTTCATGCGGTTTGCGGGACAAGTGCGGATTTGATAAAAAAAATAGTGCGGATTTGATAAAAAAAGTAATGCGGTTTTGATATAAAAAAAGTATTGCGATTTTGATAGAAAAATAATACATTAGTTTTAAACATTGTCACTAGTTTTATTGAGTTTGACCAGATTTTAACAATTTTTAGGGTTTATCCAAAAATGGTTTTAACATAAAATTGAATTTTAAAATTGTTTATAAATAATTATTTATAATTTTTATAGTTATTTTTAATTACCTTTATTTTATTAGTTTAAATAAATTATTTTTGCAAAACTATACACAAAAAACTTAAATTTGTATGTTAAATATGTTTATTTTATAGATTGAAATTAAAACACTTATTGACATGATTTCTTAACAAAAAAAGAGTTAGTGAATAAAATAAAAGGGTAAATTAGTTGTTAGAAGAGCTTTTATTAATATGCACAACACATCACGTAACATGACATATTTATCTCATACTCATGTTTAATTTTAAAAATATTTTTTGTTCAAAAAATCACTGTGTAGTGCGTTTTTTAGTTGTCCCGCTACTATTTTGGTGCTGGCACCATTGAACTGCGTTTTTTTACATTTATGCATGTTTTGGTGTCTTGAAAATCGTGTGCGTATTTCAATTGCGTTTTTTTCAAAAACGCATTTTTCTAGTTTATCACTCTGATTGGTGACATTTGTGGAAACTAGTCAAATCAATACAAAAACGTCCCGCACTTAGTGTCTCCATTCTCAACCTACGGTTGACAAAAATTTACGCATCATAATTAGGAAATGCATATATACAATATACCGTATTTGTAAAATATATGTTTTTTTTAGAACTAGTATATGGTAGTATTGCAGGATTGTATTATTATAGTATTTCGAGTGTTAAATCATAATATTTCTAAAAAAATATTTCGAGTGTTAAATCATAATATATATCATATATTTTTTGCATATATAGTATCATACTAAAATGATAGTTTTAACTAGTTTTATTCTATATAGGTTACACTACGATTAATTTGTTTGTATACCACCTTAACTAATCATGTTATTGTAACGTTTTGGATGAAAAATGTACAACAAAGTGTCATCACTTGATTGGATGAATTTGATAAGATTTTTCTATTCTACTATTTGTAACAGGAGTAATAAATATATATGTCAAATGACTAGTTAAATAAATATCGTGATCACCTAAGTTAAGTGCAACAGCGCAAGTACAACTGTTCTATTTGTCCATCCAAGTAAATAGTTATGTTCAACTGAAACAATAAAAACTAAATCAAGAGTCTACGGCTGATAGCTACTGGTTGAGCCATATATTCCTAGTGAAATTTCTCATTAATCTTGCCAAAAAGGAAGCCACAATAATCACACCAGTATACATCTTTAATATCAGTTATTATTTATGTGAGCTTAAATGTATACACATTACGAGTTCACGTATTAAACTTCATTAATATATTCTACAATTGACTGAAAGCAAAAGTAGTTTTTATAGACAAGTAAAATGTCTAATAGCGACACATTTGCTTTGTTTCTTTAGGCAAAAAAAAAGTTCACCACTTATATATATATATATATATATATATATATATATATAGTTGTTTAGTTGCTTCCTTGTTGATAGTTTTTGTTTGTACCATTGTATTCACTTTTATTACCTAAAATGTCTAATAGCGACACATTTGCTTTGTTTCTTTTTTTTTTAGTTAAAGAAAAAAATGTAATTCTTTTTTTTTTTTTTGAAAAAGGGCACACAAAAAAAAAATGTAATTCTTACCAAAAGAGAGAAGTGTCATTGCTTAAAAAGTATCCAAAATAAAAATGATTCACTGAAAAACAGTTTTATATATATGTTCTATTTATCTAGATTCTAAACATAGCTAAGCTGTTACCCTAAACGGAAACTTAAATGTAATTATGTATATTGCTCGAAGCTCATAAAGGGTAAGTTTCTTTACGTGCACATGAATTTAAGTTAAAACGATACTATGATTAATCGAAACACGTGTTGCATGACTCACTGGTAACTTTTGACGCATTTGTTTTACCATTTGTTTCCAGTAGAGTGTAATCATAACTGCGGCAAGGCACTGGCGCAATGAGTTGCTTATTAGAATAATCAAATAATTTTTTTTTTTAATAAACCCTATCAATTGATTGGCCTAGAACGAACTTAGTGCTAAAAGGTAGATTGGCTATCACACTGCATAACCTGAATTTAGAATACTTTCCGATTAATGTGAGCCAATCATCTGTTATGATATACCATATAAATCACTTAGGCCAAAACCCAAGTCAAAGTCTAGACTGACTAAATGATGATAATTTAGTTTATAAAGAAAATCGAATGCATGACTAATGTGGGTACATACCAAGCTTTAAGAAATTATCACTAGACTACCACCGCATGGTTAAAATAATAATAATAATATAACCTTTATCTATGCTGGCAATTCTTTTTGTTAATTTCTTCTACTGATGACGACTGAGGAGTGCATATTTTACACGCAAGCTCAAAGTAAGAATGTAGTTAATCCATGGCCCTACGAAGAGTAACATGGTATAACCTTTAACATTAAGACAAATACATGAACTATAATAATATAGTATTTAATACTGTAGTTACTATGTTGGTGTTTTGTTGATCTACATGTCTTTTAGTTCCAGTTACTCCTAATTAGCTTTAATTAATAGTTAATGCCAAGTGTCGAGGGTCAATCTTGTCGGTGGAGGGTCCAAAAAATCCGATATTGTATAATACATATATAGCATGATCGTAAAACATAAAAGTAGCTTAAGTGTGCACGAAAAAAATAGCTTAAGTAAAATATTCAATAATTCATACTTTTAATTTGTAGAAACCTCTAATATTCTAGACAATTCACCAACATGCACTATCCATCAATACGATCTTTTGTACTATTTGCGGTGGCAATAAATCTGAAAAGCCTATACAATTGACCAATATTATTGGAAAAGAAACTAAAAGTATATTAAGACAGCTGTGGAGTTGCTTTGTTGTACTTTAGACACCCACCAATCCGAAAGTATAACTTGTCCGAACTAAGGAACCCCTCTTCTCTCGTATTTTGACATGTTTACGGGCAGCTTTTAGACAGCACATTACAAGTTAAATTGATTCAGAAACAAAATTAGATGGATTGTTTCAACCTTTCAGGTAAGAAATTTCTGTATTTGAAAGGTGAAAACAATAGTATTTAATTATTTATCGTGTTAAAGCACTTTGTAATACTTTTCAAGATATTATATTCTAGTAGATCAAGGAATGTATTATTTATCTCTTTGACAAAAAAAAGTATTATTTATCTTATTAATTGTGAAAGTTGGAATTGTCCTAGTATTGAAATAAAATAAAATTACGAGGTGGTGGATACGAGTTCAAATAAATAAAAAATGTTAACAACACATGTATAAGATTGGTCTTCATATGTCATTGCCATGTTCTTGACTAACAATCCATATATTTCCAACTATGTGATTAATTCTCTTTCATAAGTCTTCTAAACATTTCATAAATCAAAATCAGAACTTCTTGTTTAATTGTCTTTTCAACGTGAGAATATCAGGAAACAGAATATAATCTTGATCCAAAATTAAAACAAAAGTAGGGGAGAATAGTTTCTTAGGCTTTTTACTTGATTCCAACCAAGTTCAACCTAATAGGCAATCAAAATAGTTAAATAAGTTACCTCTATCCACTGAGTATATATATTTAACATGTGCTAAGTTACCAACCAAGTGGCTGTAGTTTAGTGGTGAGAATTCCACGTTGTGGCCGTGGAGACCTGGGCTCGAATCCCAGCAGCCACATCTTTTTTTTCAATTTTTTTTAACCCTTCACTACTTGATTAATGGGCTTCCGTCAAATTTATTCATATTTTTTACAACGGGAGTTTTCGAAGTACTGAAGCCCAAAAGACTTTCTTCGCATACAAGTAAGTAAAAGATCTCACCTTATAAAAAGTCCCAAACTTGAGACACACGCTATTAACACGCTTCCTTTACTAATTTCCCTTTTTCACCTTGCGTTAATTTCCTTTTTTCACATTGCGTTAATTTCCTTTTTTTTTTACATTGCGTTGATTTCTTTTTCGTAAAAAGGAAATTATCGTCTATAAATAACTGACATACGCACCTATTTGATTGCAAGTCTTATCAGACCACTCTCTTCTCTCGTTTTCATCTTAGGGTTTTGGTTCTGTCTATTTTCTCTCTCTCTCTCTCAACGATATGGAGTACAACAAAGAAGAAGCAAGAAAAGCAATGGAGATTGCAGAGATGAAACTCTCAAAAAAAAAGATTACATCGGGGCGAAAAAAATCGTAAGCAAGGCTAACAAATTATATCCAAATTATACAAGGCTAATAATCAACTGAGCTACTTGTCAAATCAACCAAAAGCATAAGCATATTGATAGGTCCCTTGCCAAGAGATATCTATTGTTGATCTAGAAACATGGATTTGATACCAATTAAGGTCCCTCTTCAAATCAAAGAGAATTTGCCAAAGGACAAACTAAGAACACACACTTTTCTTTGGGTAGTTTTGACTACCTCTTTTTAGTTTTTCATTAGTTTAAAAATAGAGAAAGATGGAACACTAGTTCCTACAAAACAGGAAGCAAATAGGTACATGAAGTTGAGGAAAACTCAACGTGAGAGAGTTGAGCCTGTTCTCCTACAAGTCAGGAGACCAAGTCTTTCTCTTTGTTATTTGCTGAATTTAAATAAATGAAGATTAAATAATAAAACAGCTAAACCAATTAACTAGATCGGTAATGTGAGAGAGTACAGTTTAGCTTCTATCTTGCAGTCTCATCACATATACTTACATTGCCAACGAAAACAGATCGAGCATCGACCTCCTCCTTGCCTGCTTGATCTGCTGCCATAGTAGCAGGATCTGCAAAAAAACAAAAATTGAATTTAACAAAAGAAGTTGACCTACTGCAGCTAACGAATCAGAAACAAACCTTGAGGACCCATATCCTTCTCAACCTTGGCCTGCATCTCGCGAAGAGCAGCAGCTTCGTCCTCTATCTCTTTCAATCGTTTCTTCATCTCATCCAACTCCTAATTATAAATACCAAATCAAATCAATAAGAGAGAGAGAGAGAGAGAGAGAGAGAGAGAGAGACCTTAGCGGCATCGTCATCAGCTGCAGTCATCATGTCCATGTCTCCATCCATCTCTCCGACCTCGGGGATTTCTCCGCCGTATACCTCGTGCTCCTCTTCCTCCATCGCACGAACGTTTAGCTGATTTGGATAGTTGACACGTAATCAATCATCGTATCCGGCCCATTTATCATTCCTTAATGGGCCTTTACAGGCTCAATTTCTGACCTTTTCGTTAATTATTATTAGTATTTGCTATTTTCAAATTGCATAATCAAATCTGTCGAATCTCAAGTCATCAGAATATCAAAACACGTCACCAATAAATTAACCCCTTTGCCGAGGTGAAACGTTGAAAGGTCTCTGTTTCCTCGGGACCAAAAGAACTAACGGTAACATTTTCTTCATTTTTTTACCGGTGGAGGATAAATATTTTCTCTTTTTAAAAAATTGGAAGAAAAAAAGAAACACCAACGGTAACTTTCACTAAAATCCCACACCATCTGTCTATATAAACAAACAATGGCAGTTTCCTCTCTTACCACCACTCTTCCTTCTTAATCTTGTTCTTTCTCTCTCTCTCTCTCTCTTTCTCAAGAAACTATAGTGTACTTTCATAGACTGTGAAGTAAAGACCTTGAAGGAAGTATTGAATAGTGTCGCCGCATCATATATACGATGCGAAGCTTCCCTCTCACGCCTCGGCTCATTACCAAAACAAATGCCTTGCGCTCTACGCTCTCTTCAGATCAGAGTCTAAATCCCATCTTAATCACTTGAAGGCAGGTATATTCTTTTTCTATTATCATCTCTCTCTTTTATTTTTTTGAATAAACATAAAATTTTAAAATTAAAAAGATTTCAAACTTTTTTTAAGAGAAATTTTAGTATATTGTTTTGATTAATTATGAAAACTTTAAGATGCATGATGTGAAAACTATTCGATACATATGGCCATTTAATTGATTTATCAATTGGACGTAAGCGATTGTATGATTGTTTTTGTCTTCACGGATTGTATTCATTTAGTTTAATTTCTAAATTGATCACTCACAACATCAAAATTACTCTTAAAAAATGTTTTCTCAAAATTACTTTGATTGCATATATAGTTAAATGTTGCATGTTAAAACATTAATTAGAGAAAATTACTTGACTGTTACGTAATCAGCCTAGTCGATCTGTTTTCGTCGGCAACCGTAAGCAAGGCTAAGACAAGTATCGACGATGGTTAATGTTTATGTCTCTGCATCAAACCTTAACAAAAGAGGAGGAGGCGAGTCGGATTGGTATGGAATCCTCAACGTGGATCCTTTAGCTGATTACGTAACAGTCAAGAAACAATACAAGAAGCCGGCGCTTCTTCTCCATCCGGACAAGAACAAGTTTAACGGCGCCAAAGAAGCGTTTAATCTTGTTTTCGATGCTTGGAGTCTTTTATCTGATCACTCTAAGAGAGCCGCCTATGATGAACAGAGAAAATACAAAGAACAACAACAAAAGTGAGAAGCTTCTTGTTCCTCTTCAGACACCACAAAGGAAGCAAATGCAGAGGAAGCAGAGTGGCTTTTCAAGAATCGGATGAAGAGAGCAAACGAAAACTCTACAGACGAAGAAGAGAGGCTCTTCAAGAGACCGGCGCTGATGAAAACCGGAAACTCAAACTGTTCTTCCGAGGCGGAGAGGCTATTCAAGAAGCCTATGAAAGCAGCAAATCCAAACTCTACTTTGGTCTTGTCTTTTTTTTAAAACCTAATGTATGATTTGTATTATTAGATTGAAGGAATGTAAACTAATCAAATCGATCAAAGTTCAAAACTTTCTATCAGTCTTCAAGAAATCGCTAGACGATCACTAAACATTTTGTAGAGGACTAATCGTAGACGTAAACATTTTAGTTTTTGGCTTTAATTATAAAATTATTTTGATGAACTATGAAAACTAGATATATAAAACAAAAAAGAAATAAATTTGTAAACTTGTATTAACATTGTTAATTAATTTAACAAATTTAGACTAATTCAGATATATTTCAACTGATTTAAACCAATTTAGAATGCTTTAAATTGTATAAACTGGATTTTTTTTATGAAAATCGTTTTGGTTAGGACTGATTTACCACCTAAACGGGAGGTCTAGGCGTGTCTAAACCAATTTCTATTACATCAATAGTAACCTGCATGTATGAAATTGAAGGCCCAAGTTGCTGTTTTGAGAACATAGCAATGAAGTTATACAATCATATGGGGATGCCTTGTGCCAAGTGATCATAATCAAAAGTAGTAACAATAGAGACGTAGTGCATCGAACTGTCTCAAGAGAATACAACAAGTTGAGTTACTTTTATTGAACTCTAGACTCACAAGATGGTTTCTCTCGCAAGCTTGTCAATATTCCATCAACAAGCTTATCTTTACCAAACCCACTAGTCTTCTCATCATCTTCAACACTGTCCCAACAACCTAGGATTTTAAGTACTTCCCTCTCTGTTTCATCCCCTTTCTCCTTCTTGGAAACTGAACCAACTTCTTTGTCTAATGATGAGTCAGATGCATACGGAGCCTGTGTTGATGAAGGAACAATGTAACCTGATTCAATCCTCGCCTCAGGCATCATCTGTATCAACGCCTGCAGCTTCGGATAACCGAGGCTCTGATAATCCAAACGGTACTTGAACTCATCCAAGAAGTCTTTCTTGAAGTTGCTCATGTTGTAGCCTCCGGGGCTTTCCTCTGTTATCTTCTTTATCAGCTTATGACAATCCGCAATCACTTCGCTTCTTGATCTCTCGCTAACACCATTGTTCTTGGACTCTGCTTCTTCAGGCTGAGACTTTGACAAACTCACAAACATGGATCTCAATGCACTAGAGGCGTGAGGATTGCTAGGACAAGAGGTGAACCGAGTTACTCTGAAAGGTAGAGCTTCAGAAGGATTCTCCTTGATCCATTTCTTATCTGATATCAACAGAGAGACTAACTCAAGCGTTTTGGACAGATCCAGCTGCTTGAGAGATGAATGTCCTTCCTCCTTAAGATTCTTAGCTAACGCTTCTCTGTACAACACACAGAAAAAAAAGACAGAACAGTTTACTATAGATAGCTAATGCAGAAACACTAATAAGGGAAAGAGAAGAATCAAGAACCTTGATGGTGAGTGAGATACAACGACAAAGCCTCTTGGAGAATTGATGAAAGATTCAACATCTTTCCAAAAAGAATCTTGTGCAAAAACGTCATCTACTACATCTCCACCTGCTGGTTCATTGCTAAGCTCTTTGTTTCCTCCACCAAACAAGTTGAATCTCTTCAGCAGCCGTCTTAAAAGCCCTTGACCCTTGCTTGCTTCAGCGTCTGCTCTCACCTCCTTAGCAGATTCACTAGAAGTGGAAGATGCAGTTTGAGATTCTAAGTCCTCATCATCCACCACTTTCCCTTCACTAACAACCCCTTCCTGTTTCTTTTCTTGGAGATGCTCTAGTCCTATCTCTTGTGATTCAGATTCTTGAGAACTCTCTTGTGATTCAGATTCCTTTTTGACATCTTCAACATTCTGTTTCACCTTATGAGGCATCTCCTCCACATTCTTACAAGCATGAACAAGAAACACACCTTCTCCCTTTGGAACAACCTCCAAGATCTCCGGCATAGACAACAGAAACCTCGAAAACCTCTTATATCCATAAAACTCTTCACCCAACGGCACATTCCTCTTCTTCAGCTGCTCACGCAGTTCAGTAATAGCCACTCCTTTAGGATACAAACTCAACACCAAACCAATCTCCCTAACAACTTCTTCCGGTACATGATTAGTATCTAAACTAGATTCCTGCAACTCCTGTTGCTTGGTGGATGCGGCGAATGGGTCAAGAAGAGGGGTTTTATAGTGACCATACCAAGAGCTATAAGGACCATCAGGCGGCTGGTTAAAGCATTTACCGGTTAAGTTGTTTCCTCTGACTAAAGCCTTCCAGTCCCACATGATGGAAGCAGCGCTGCACAACACTCCAAGCGATCTTTCTTCGTAGCCAGCGAGCAAGATGTTGTAGTTGCTCATCCTGAGCTTGTGCAAGACGGTGGAGAAGTCTCTGTCGCTGGAGATGAGGAAGAGGTGAGCAGGAGGTGGGTTCTGAGCAACCCAACACATTAGATCAGTAATGAGAGCTCTATCTGTACTGTTCTTCCCACCTAAATACAAAGAAAAAGTAAGCTTTTCATATAGAAGTGGATAGGTCTGGAAGTTCAGTGTCCTGTTCTGTACCATGTTCATAAGTTCCATTCAGATTTTACTAAATTTAAATTGGGTTCGGTTCAGATTATGTTATTACCAGTAAAATCTACAAAAATATATACAAATTGGCCAAAAATATTCAAAACGTATAAATCATTCAAAAATTTAATTAAAAGCTAGTTAAACTGAAAAGTATTCAAAATATAAATAATTACAAAAACTTAAAAAGATATAAAATATCTAAATTATCTTATATATATAAAAAATCAACATATTTAACTAATTTTGGATATTTTAGGATTTTAAGTTGGATTTCGGTTCGGGTCAACCCGAAAGTACATAGCGCTTAAATCCCGTTTAATTTTTTTTATAATTCTATTATGATGTCAAAAAAAAAAAAAAAAAATTATAATAATTCAGATCGGATTTCAATTTTTTCGGTTCAATGATTTTTCCGAAACTAACTAAATTCAAAATCACAAATAAAACAAATAAAACAAACTATGAAAGTCCTTAAAACATTCTAAAATATCTAAATTATCTTTTAACATATTAAAAACAAACTAATTTTAAATATTTTCAGATTTTAATTCGAATTCTAGTAGTTCCTCTTATAGCCGAACCCGAAAATAAATAGCTCTAAAATCCAGTTCATATGGATTTCAATTTTTCGGTTCGGGTTAAGGTTCGGACTAAACCTAGAAATGAATCAGAAAAGCAGAGATTTTGCGAAAAGAACCGAACCTTGAGGGACATGAGCGAGGTTGATTCCCGTCGCCGAGAGAGCTTCCTGATTCGTTCTCGACAGCTGCAACACGTCTCCGAAGGCGGTGATCGTGATTGGTCCTTTGATCCCGTTGATTCTAACGGCGGCTGTGATGGACTGCGCCACTCTGAAGACGTTAGCGCCACTGGGCAAGTGGCAGTTCTCGAAGTCCCACCACACCGAAACCTTAACTCCCCGAGACTCTTCCTCGTGGTGGTGAGCACGCCTCGGAGCGAGCTGAGATGAGGAGATCGGCCGATGCTGAGGACGCGGCGGGTGGTGAGCGACGAGGCGGAGGAATAGGGTTTTGGAAAGGTTCATTCTTTTTTTCGAGAGTGTGATTGTAATGGCGGAGAGAGAGGAAGGGTTTTAGAATTTTCAGTAGTTGGGGAAGACGAAGTAACCCCTTGCACACGTGCGAACCACGTGATTAGTGACTAAATATGGGCCCTTGTGTGTTAAGCCCAATAAGGATAGAAAACTCTGTTGGGTCCATATATATAACTATCCTCTTATTAAAAAAATTGTCAATAGCACCTTTTGAGTTTTTGTCAAAAAAATAATACTAGAAGAATAAAGTCACAAAAATAATATTCATTAAAGAGTAAAATATTCTTAATACCTTTGGTTTAAAATTAAATAAACAAACAAAAATAAATAAAAGTAAATAAAATAAAATAAAAAATGAAAAAAATAAAATTTTTTTATAGTTTCAGATTATATATTTTCAGATTCGAAATTTTTTGTATTTTCTTTTTTGAAACATTTTTTTCGAATTTTTTTTTTCAAATTTTCTTTTTATAATTCAAAAATACTTTTTGAAACTGTTTTTTAAATTTTTATTTTTAATTTTTTAGTATTTATTTTTTATTTTATAAAATTTTAAACCCTGGTTGACAAAAAAATAAAAATTTAACTCTAATTTCAAAACCCCTATCTCTTAACTCTAAACCCTAAGGTTTGAATTAATTAACCAAAGAGATATAAGTGTATATTTACCTCTTTAATGAAACCTATTTTTGTGACTTTGAGTTTTGAGTGTTAGTTTGAGAACAAAAACTTAGTTTGGTGCTATCCTAGTCTTTTTCTCTATTAAAAATGGGGATGTTTATTTTTTTTGAATGAATAATGGGGATGTTTATTTTCTTTCTCTTTTGAAACCAAAATGTGTTTATTTTCTGTCTCAGTAATATTTATTTATACTGATTAAATATATACACACACATCCTTTTTTAAAGATAAGTAGTATCAAAAAACTATTTTCACAAGGATATCATTTACGGACTTTTATTTACTAATAATAATAAATTTTAGTTTTGAAAAATAATTAAGTTTATTGAACTGATTCCAAATATATATCCTATCATATCCTATTAGACCGTCTATAAAACTGATCAACCAATTTTCTTTGATTTAGAAATAACAAAAAAAAAATTAGAAATGATGAAAAGTGTACAACAAATTGGGGACATGCACATAGAAAACTAATCCCCATATTTAGAAATAAAAACATATTACGTAATTTCTCTTGACTCTCTTGTAACTCATTTGTTATCTAAGTGACTAAGTCAGACATTGTAATCCCTTTGACTTTCTTCTCAAAAGACAAACCTTTTTCTCCTTCCTCTGCTTTACCCGTCACAGCCATATTCTCTTCCGAGAGTTTGATGTCCTCAAGAATCTGTGCTTCAGATCTATCAATCTTCTTTTGTGCGTCTAGAAACTCTGGAACCTCTTTTTCTTTTGTAGTCTTTACTTCAGATGCTTCTTGATTAGTCTTGACTTCAAATCCAACCTTAGTCTTCACATCTGATCCAACCTTAACGTTTGATGTCTCAGGAGTCTTTATTTCAAAAACTTTTGGAACTTTAATCTCTAAATCTTTAGATGATTGAACCTCTGCCACTTTTAGAAGTTCTGACTCTGCGGCTTTAACTTCATCAGTCTTGCCTTTAGAAACCTCTGAAACATTTTTATCCTCCAAGACCTCATGAACATCTGACTCTTTTGTTACCTTTATTTCAGATAGTTCAGGAGGAGTAGGAACCTCAGAATCTTTTGAAACATTCTTATCCTCTAAAACCTTAGGAACATCTGACTCTTTTGTACCCTTCACTTCAGACAATTTAGGAGGAGCATCAACTTCATAAGCTTTTGAAACATTGTTATCCTCCAAGACCTCATGAACCTCTGGCTCTTTAGTAACCTTCACTTCAGACAATTCAGTAGGAGCATGAACCTCACTAACTTTTGAAACACTCTTATCCTCCAAGACCTCAGGGACATCTTTCTCTTTTGTAACCTTCACTTCAGATAATATAGGAGCAGAAACTTTAGAAACTTGTGGAGGTTTCGAGTCTTCTACAACCTTGACAGCTTCAGATTTTTTGGTAGCTTCTGATTCCTCTGGAAACTTAACTTCCCAATTCTCTGAATAGTTAACTTCTTTCTCTTCAGCTTCTTTAGCTTTAGGCGTCTCAGGAGTCTTGACCTTTGATTCATTTGGAATCTTGACATGAAGGTCATCTCGAGTTTGAACGTCAAATGTTTCTGGAGCTTTTATTACATTAGAAGTCGCCGGGGCAGAAACATCATCAAGCTTTGAAACCTCTGAAGAAACATCACCTTTGTTGTTGTTAATCACTGGTTTTGCCGGAGAATGACCCGTTAGTTCTTTAACTATTGCCTTGTCCTGTTTAAAACATTTCCTCCATAATTCTTACAAGTTAAATATAGATCAATACTCTCTTACAAACCACTTGACAGCTTAAGAAGATATTTTAAACGATATTTTATAATAGGTTTTTTTTACTATTTCTTAGATGCCTTTTTACAAATATTTATATTCAAAAGAGTAATGGGATGATTGTACAACCACTTACGTAAAAAAAACATTTGAATATGGATTGTATCTTTTTGTTTTAAATGATTTTGATAAATGAATGTGAAAATTTACCTCATGAAACAAGAGACTGAGAGACTGACGTTTGCTGTTTCCATCCTCCGCATCATCTTCAATCAGAATCTCTTTTCCTTTCTCGCTCCGCCGTGCCGCAGCGGCTTCTTCATCGGCCGCGTTAGGAGCATTGTTCTTGCTCTTTTCACCCGAATCCTTGTTGTGAACCGTCGTGTCTCGCTCAACCGGGACGAGATCCTCGTCGGAATCTTTTAGAACCTTTGGCTTGATGGCGCAGTTTCCCATCTCGCCAAACACAGAGAGTTTTTTTTTATAATGATAAAATTATTGTCTCTCTTTCTCTCTGATCTCTCTCTTAAATTTTCTTTTTATCTTCCGAGAAATGATGAAAGTGAAGGTGAAGGGATGGTCAAAGAAGATTTATGTCCCGATAAATTCTCTACGGACAGAGAGAGACAAAGATTTGATTAAATATGTGTTTCCTAATAAAACAAAATTAGGGACATTTGCTAAAACCAACCCAAATATTCAAGTCAAATGTAAAAGTGTACCCTACTTTCAGTCAAATGCAAAACCAACCTAAAGGAGTAGTGAAAGTACTATTTCACCCTTATGACCAAACAAAAAACATAAATGTATTTTACGTTTCTATCCTTTGGAAGTCTACACGTAATAAAAGAAGTCTACATATATATAGACTTCCTACGAAGTCTACTTTATAGACTTGTTTTGTAGTCTACACTCTAATTTGGTCTACTAATTTAATTTTGAAAATGTATAAAAATAATTATTGTGATATTTTTAACTAATCATCAATATAATGGATAATATGAAGTAAATAAATTAAAATTTCATATAATCGAACAATTTTGAAGAATATATACTAATTTGGTTATCATGTGCTAGACTATGTTCATAGTTTAGAAACAAAAGGTTCTAACATGTTATGTCTTTTAGTAGTTGATTTCATAGGGTTAGATTTTAGATTTTGTTTTTTTTTTTGTTTTATTAACTTAAATCTGCATATTAATGTTTAGTAGTTTATATTTTGTATAAATGAGACTTTTTGATTATCAAGCAAAACATTTAGGGTTTGATATTTGTGGTTTAGGGTTTCGTAGACCTACAATAAAGTCTATTTATCTGAAGACGTCTTTTTCAGTCTATATTTTTCAATTTGTTTTACAAAAAATCATTATATTTAAACTAAGTTAAGTTCCTTAAGAATAAAAAAGTGAAATCATATACTATAACTATTAAAAAATAAAGAAATAAATTTAATAAATCATATATTAAAATTATTAAAATAATAAAGAATAAACAACAATAATTAAATTATTATAGTAGACTTCCAAAAAGGTCTACTATGTTATAGTAAGATCTACTCCAAAATTTTAATTTTAGTAGACTTCAAACGAAGTCTACAGTATCGTAAATTTTAACCTAGTTACATTTTTGTCTCCCTATATAAACAAAATTTATTCAATCTCTCTCTAAAGTGGCTGCACAAGTTCTTAAAACTCTCTCCCTTCTCTCTAAAACTTTCTCTCTTCTCTCTAAAATTCTCTCAATTGTTTCTAAATCTCTCTCATTATCTTCTTTCTCTCTAAAATTTTCTCAAGTCTTTCTCACAATATTATCTTGTCATTTTAGATATTATGATTCATGGTTTTCATCTTCTCCTTTAAAAAATGTAAGTTTTAGATCTATAGATTTTAAATGTGTATTTTTATGTTTATTTCTCACAATATTATCTTTTTTTGGTAGGTATTATCACTCATGGATTTCATCATCTCCTCTAAAAATGTAAGTTTTAGATTAATAGATTTTAAATATGTATTTACATGTTTATATTCAAATAAATTTATAGATCAAGCTCTCTACATTAATTTGCTACTAGTTTACCTTATAAATTCTATTATGTAAAGTATTTTCAGATTTAAAATTATTTTCACATTTCAAAATATATAGATTTTTTCAGATCTGAAAATTATCAGACAGTGTAGACTTCTAAAGAAGTTTACTAAAGCTTGCAGACTTCATATGAAGTTTACTAAACCACAAAGTTTAAGCAGACTTCATTGGAAGTCTACAAAAATATGACTTTAATTTTTTTTCTATGTTTTTTAATAATTTTATCTTATTTTGCAGGTATTTTCTTCCATAGTTGTTCTCTTCTCCTCCTAGAAATGTAAGGTTTACATCTATAGATTTAAAATATGTGTTCTAGTATTTATATTCAAATAAAGTTACATATTAAAATTCATATTAATATGTCTTTAATTTATAACTATTTTGTCTATTAAATCATATTTTTAAAAGTTTTTTAGATTTAAACTTATTTCATATTTTTAATGTATTATTTTCAGATCTATTTTTTTTTGATAGAGTAGACTTCATTTGAAATCTACTTAAAACTTACGGCTGGTAGACTTCAAATGAAGTCTACTAGCCTTGAATTTTAAGCAAATTTCATTAGAAGTTTACTCAAATATGATTTTAATTTTTATCTTATTTTTTAAAATTTTATTTTATTTTGCAGGTATTCTCTTCCAATATTTTCAAATCATCTTCCCAAAAATGTAAGCTTTCCATATATTCATTATAAGATATTTTGTGTTTATAATGAACTAAATTTATAGATTCATACATTATCTTTTTGCTTTGTTACAAGGATGACAAAAAACCATTTTTGAAATATTTTCCAGAACAAAGTATTTTCAAATTTTCTAAATGCACACTTTTAGATATGAAAATTTTCCATTAGTGTAGACTTCAACTAAAGTCTACTAAACAATAACTTTACGTAGACTTAATAAAAAGTCTACTAAAATATGATTTCATTTTTTATCTTATGTTTTTCTCATAACTCTATCTTATTTGGCAGGTACTTTTTCCAAGACTTTATTTGAAGCATCAAGATTATGAAAAATCAAACATACTCAAGAATACTTTTTAATATATTGCTCTGTAATAACTTTCATAATAAAATATTAATTTTTAAATAATTTTTTAATGCATAATCTATAAACATTGTATTCATTTTTAGTTGTTTTCACTTGTATGATATTATTAATTTTTTGTTAGATATCAATTTTTTCACAAGATCTAACCAACCAAACAAGTAAAACCACCATAAGCTAAAATAATAACTAACACACATGTGAGAAGAAGAAAATCTATACAAAATTTTCCCAAAAATTTTCAAGAATAACACTAATCAAAACAATTTGCAATAAGTATCAAGTGTATAATTATAACACATTAAATTGTGAAATTCATCCAAGACCATTAAAATTTTACTAACATACACTGTAAAATAATTAAATCATGAAAAAATATGATGAATAATACACAAATACACTTTTAATAGAATTTACGACGTAGACTTCAACTGCAGTCTACATTTGTAGATTTACAAAAACGTCTACACTTATTATTTAACATATAGTCAATCCAAATTTTTTTAGTGTATTGGCGCAGGCTTGATACACAAAGGCGTACAAAGTGTGTCTTAGATAACTCGATCAAGTTCCGTACTTGTCGATTATTCGTGACAGGCATAAGAGGAGTATATTCCTATTCGGAGTCATTTGTTTTAAATGATGTTTGGTAAGGAATAGGTTAGCACCATCTTCTCAATTTTGTTGTCCAGATCATAATCTTCTTGTGTCATTTCAAGAAGTTTACCATGTGTACAGCCATCATGCACAAGGAACATTCTTCAACCTTTCCGATTCTTCATCCTTTTCGAATATTTTGTCACCCAAAATGTCTTTGGCCCATACTTCACACTCGCTCTAAGTTTCCAACCACATCCTTGAACACGACACTTAGCCACATACAGAGTTTTTGTTGTCTTATATGCTGAAAATGTAAAATTATATTCCACAGTCACCGACTTCAGCTTTGAAACAAGCTCAGCCTTACTAGCAAAACTATAAACGAAGACTTAGAAATACGTCTACAATTATTAGCTAACAACATTGTCAAATCAAATGAATTATACCTTCATAATTATAAAAAAAAAATTATTTTCAAAATCACTCAAACCCATTAGGATTAACTAACACACACTGTCAAACAAAAAAACTAGAAAAAATTTAATGAATAATACACAAATTCACATTTTTATAGATTTTTCTATGAAGACTTAATATTTAGTCTCTGAAGATGTTGACGTTCTTTTCAGTTTACAGACGTAGACTGTCAAATAGGTCTACTCTTTGGGTTGGTTTTTGCAATTGACCATTTTACGGGTTGCTTTCTATAGTTGAATAAAAGTTGTAATTTTGTACATGTAGACTTTCATTTCAGTCTACAATTTAAAAAGGTTACTTTTTGCAATTGACCAGAATTCATCCAAGATTTGACTTTCAGAACTAGACTTCATATGCAGTCTACATGTTTGAATTTTTTTGAAAGAGGTTAGTTTTGCAATTGACCAAGTTTGACTTCAAATCAGTAGATTAAAATGAACGTCTACGGGTGTGTAGACTTCTTGTGAAGTCTACTCTCAAATCCGACGGGTTGGTTTTGCATTTGACCAAAATTAAAAAGTAGACTTTATACGCAGTCTACATTTTTTTTTTAAGATAAGAAGACTGCATATGAAGTCTACAATTTAATAAATTTTTGATTGCTTTTTAAACTTTTTGGTCAAACACAAAACTAACCTATTCCACGAAGTCAAAGTTTTGGTCAAATGCAAAACTGACCTTTTATAGACTTCGTTGGCAGTCTACATTTTGTAGACTTCCGTTGAAGTCTATTTTGAAAAGTCAAAAGTTCGGTCAAATGAAAAACTAACCTCTTTTAGGTAGACGTCTTAGTAAGTCTACCGAAAGTTTTATTTTTGTTGTCAAAGGTAAAGACGGAGACTACTGGGGAAGTCTGCGTTAGAAAAAAAATTTGTCTGGTCAATTGCAAAACTAACCCGTGCGTTGACAAATAGACTGCATCGTAAGTCTCCACGGAGGCGTAGACATACAAAACAGTCTACCGTCGCGACACAGATCTGAAAAAGAACGAAAACCATGTAAATAGTTACATTTTTCATGTGTAAAGCTCGTTTCCAACCTTTTCAACCGTCCAAACTCCAAATATGAGCAAAAAGAAGCATCTTTAACGATTCACTAATGAAGAAACTCGAAAATATGAAGTTTGTGATTATGAAAATGATAGTTATGAGAGTTTTTTAGATGGAAATATAGAGGAGATGAGAGGAAATGAAGTTTTTTGGGTTATAATGAGAAAAAAAGTGGTTGAAAATTGAATTCTAGAGCTTTAGAGCTCAAAAATGGTGGTTGGAAAAATTGATGATGATGCCATTTTTGTAAATAAGAAGAAATGGTTAGGGTGTATTTGATTTTTTGTTAATTTCGAAATTAATAAAAAAATAAATAAAAATGGCAATTTTGTGAATAATTCAAAAACATAAGGATAGTATGAAAATTTTATTGATGAATAGTATGGACAAAAAAAAGAGGGTTGGTTTTGGGTTTGACTTGAAAATATGGGTTGGTTTTGAAAAACACCCACAAAATTAATGAAAGACAGATGTAAATTGATCTGTTTTTAATTTTTTATAATACAAAATACTACTCTCTAGAAAAATTTTGTTTATAAAAGATTTATTTTTTATATTTTCAATTCATGTTTTATTAACTAATTGCAAACTTCAAAAATCTTAATTGCACTAATTAATTTTTATTGGCTTAAAATTGTGAAAAGAAGATAAACACATTAAATTATGCAAATTTAATGTGTTTTATTAAAATGTGTGAAAAAACTAGAATATTGATCTTTTAGAAACATAGAGAAAGTATAAAGTACTCTTTCTATTTTTAAAAGATGCATATTCTAGACTTTTCACATATATTAAGAAAACTTATTAAATATGTATTGTTTTTTGTGAATAATAATTTTCCATAACTTTAAGTCAATAGAAATTCAATAAACACCATTAATTTTTTTGAAACTTACAATTTTTCATAAAATCATACATTGAAAAAGTAAAAAATGTATCTTTTTAAAACAATTTTTTTCTTCTATAACATACATCTTTTAGAAACGGAGGGAGTAGTAAAATGTATATTCGAATCTTTTTATCTTGATGCTCAGTCTAATTTATTTTGATACTGAATCGTACAAGTGTATATTACGCTTAAGTAAAAAGGAAAATAAATAAATCTCACTAATTAATTCCATCTTATTTCCAAGTTCATAATTACTCCGTTCTTAAAAGATAAACTTTTTAGTATTTTCACACATATTAAAAAAAACATATTAAACTACTATAATAAATGTATCGTTTTCTCCAATTTTCAATTTTTAATAACTTTAAACCAATAGTAATTCAATAAAATCAATTATTTTTTTTTAAGTTTACAATTTTTTCATAAAAAACATAAAATATACATATTTCTGAAATAAATTTGTTTTTTTAGAAAGTCTATTATTAAAAAAAACGGAGGGAGTATTTTATATCCTTTTGCATGGAGTTACAACAACTTCAGTATTTACGTAGGGCGTCTTACGTTAAAATCGTATAATGGACGGATAGTAAATCGATCTCGGCCCATTAAAAATCTGATTTGGACCCAAAAGAAGAAAGCTAAAAAGAGCTCGACAGCCCAAACAAGAATAGAAACTGTTGAGTGGTGTATCAGCTTGATGCCAAATTGAACTTGTTGCCACAGCTTCAATTTTAGCCAAATTGCTTAATCTATTCAAACCTATATGTGAGCTTGAGTCTTGATGTGTTATGGATAGTATTCGAATATCGTACGAGTTAAGAAGAAAGCTAAAAGCCTAACACTCCACAGCAATGGAAGCCAAGTTCACAAGACTCTCTAACAACAACTCCAACCACATATGCTTGAAGATAAAACAAAAAAAAAGAACAACAAGCCATATAGCTTTTGTCTGAATCCTTAAGCCTGTAATTCATAACCATGACTGGAGAAATAAGTTATATATTCGGATACAATACTATTTTTTGCTTATCGTCTCACATAATCAAAAATTCAACATCAAAACCATCACATAAAGAAGAAGAAAAACAATCATCTCTACTTCTCAGTCTTCACCTTCTTCTTAGACTTACCCGACCGATCCGAAGAGCCCGAACCATGTTTGCTCGCAGAAGGCTCCGAATGCTTTCTTTTAGAAGACTTGGGAGTCTCAGTGAAGCCAGAGAAAAAGCTCTTCTCTCTGCCGCTATGTCGAAGAGAAGACTGTCCGCTTTTACGCCTGCTACTCATAGCTGGGTTAGAGTTTCTAACAGAGGAACTCGTCACAGCTCTCAAAGCCTTCTGCTGAGTTTTAAATGTCTCAAGCAGCTCTTCCGGTTCAGGAAACCGAACCAACGAAACTCGCCTCGAAATCTTCCCAACTACCATTAAAAAAAACAACAACCCACAATAGTTACTAACCAGACACAACAACTCTTCCTGTAAGCAACAGGAGAAAAGAAACGAAACTCACCGATCTTAGATTCGTTCTCACAAGGTATAATCACAGTTGCATCACCTTCTTGAGAAGCAAAGCTAACAAGTTCAACCTCTTTACCTAATCAATACAAAAAAAAAAAAAAAATCAAGAAGCTGGTTTAAAAAAAAAAAAAAGATCAAAACTTTTTTTTACCAGAAGAATCCTCGAAACGTCCCAAGACTCCATCTTCACCAAGCTTAACCTTGAGCTCCTTCCCTTCGATCTCCGGAACCTGAAAAAGACCAAAACACCCTTCAGTTTCAGAAAACATTTAAAGCTTTACGTATCTCAATCGTCCGAAACGTACGTGGCTCATAGGGCACTGGATGAGCCAGAGCTCCGTGGATCCCGTCACGTCGAAGTCAGCGAGGGGCTGTAAGCTGTTGACTACGAACTCTTCTGGAGGTTTGTAATCCAACGCCATCTCTCTGCTCTCTCACGATTAGTAAGAAAGACTGTAAATTGAAGGCGGAATCAACACGAGAAAGCAATTTCGAGAGACGGGTTAACCTCAGAACGGAGTGTTGCTCTGTCGACGGCGGGATGGAGAGAGTAGTCGCCGGAGAGAGTCGATGCGACGACGATGACCTAAAACCCTTTCCCAGTTTTATAATTTATATGTAGTTCACTCGAAAACGACGTAGTTTTGAGTGAATTGGGTTACTTTGGGATCCAGAGGTTTTGGGCTGAGACTATTGGGCCTTTATCGGACATCTAAATGAAATAAGCCTGAAACGGAAAAATCATATCATACACTCTTGTTGAATCATGATTTTGCTTGAGAAATGTTAATGTGCAGGAAGTAAGATAGGAATATGGGAAACGCAAACGTAAAAGCATAGAATTAGTACTTTGCTTGAGAAGTTTAAACGTGAATAGATTGCAATACTTGACGTGAGATGTTGGCATGTAAAGAAAAATAAAATGATATGGAATCATTCAACTTTATATTTTTGTAGTATATATATAGTCACAAATCACAACAACTAAACTCCAAACTTGCAATAACCATCCAAACATCTTTTCTGTAACCATGAGTTCGGTCCAGCATTCTCCACTTTCTCCCCTCTTTTGCCCTTTCCATCGATTACACTGCCTTTTCGATCCTTATAATGAGCTCACGATAATCAACATTTCTTGTTATCTTCCAAATGTCGAAGGCCACCACCTTTACCCACTTTATTGGTGCAATAACAAAGAATCAGGAGATGAGTCTTTGTGTCATGCTTGTACATTTAAAGGAATTGGTACAACCTATTACTTTTGCCACGAATGTGAGGTATCATTCCACAAAGAATGTGTCGAGTCTCCCCCTCTAATCAAATCTATTTATCACTCTAAACACCCTCTCCAACTAGTTCAAGATGAATCTGCAGGTATATATTGTTCTCATTGTGAAAGTCGTTCTAGCTATCAAGACGCAAAGTTATATTATTACTGTTTTACTTGTAAGTTTAGTTTGCATCCTGTTTGCGCGACAACACCCTCGTTCCTTAACTTTCCAAAAAGGCATGAGCATGACCTCAACTTCTTTCCGAGAAAAGCTGATTTGACATGTGACGTTTGTGGGGTTGTTGATAGCAAACCTCTCATTTACGTGTGTCTTCAATGTGATTTTGTTGTCCACAAAAATTGTATTTACTTACCATTTGTCATAAGAATATCCCGTCATGACCACCGTCTTTCTTTTGCATATTCTATCTCTAGAATATTGTCTTGTGGAGTTTGTCGTCAAAAAGTTGACGAAAACTATGGAAGTTATTCTTGCACGAAAGATTGCAGTTACACAGTGCATTCCAGGTGTGCAACTCGGGAAGATGTGTGGGATGGAAAAGAACTTGAGGAAGAACCGGAAGAAGACTATGAAAATTTGAATTCTTTTGAAGTGGTAGGTGATGGAATTATACAACATTTCAGCCATTCACATCACATGAAGTTTGAAAAGAAGACCACTGACAATTTGTATGATGATGATGAAAAGCGATGTCAAGCATGCATACTTCCAGTCTATGGTGGTGGCGTTTACAGATGTATGAAATCCAACTGTGATTTTGTACTCCATGAAGCATGTGCAAATCTTCCCCGGACAAAACAACATATAGCACATCCCAATCCTTTTATTCTACAAGTGAGTGACACCAAAAATATTTTCTTGTGTGAATATTGTCAGCGTTGTTTGTATGGTTTCAGATATGTGTGTAGCAAAGGAGATGAGTCTATAAGTATAGACGTGCGATGTGCTGCAATATCTGAGCCATTTGTCCAGCAATGCCACCCACATCCCTTGTTCTTAAGCAATGAACTTGGAAAATCTAGACCATGTTCAATCTGCGAAAACGAGAAAGTTCAAACTTTGAATTGTATTGAATGCATCTTCTTTTTGTGCTTCTATTGTGCTACACTCCCTTATAAAGTGAGATATGAGCATGATGAGCATTTCCTCACCCTTTCTTACAAAGAGAATGAAAGTCTCAATTGGTGTGAGATTTGTGAGGAAATTATGGATTCAACCATATGGCTTTATACATGTCATGAATGTGGGACCGTTTTCCATATCCCATGTTTACTAGGAAAATGTCCACCTTATGTCAAGCCTGCTCAAAATCTCTCGTTTAATGGTACAAAATGTAATATAGTCCCGAACAATCGTCTCACTCGACTCATCTGCTATGACTGCGACGGGCGTTGCCAAGATAAACTAATGCTCGAATTTTATGATGAGGATGGAAGAAATCTATTTTGTTATCGTCACTGGGAAGTGGCCGATTTAAGTGCATGAATCTGAGTGCTCGTCACTGGGAAAAATAATACTAAATTATAGTATGTTTTAGTTGGTATTATCATTATGTGTTGCTTTTACGAGTCTGTATTAAGGTAGTTTGTATATAATATTAAAGTTTACTTGTAATACATCGTAAACATTGAAACTCTCTTATGTAATATAAGAAATATGCAAGTTGTCAAATTGGCACCATGATGGAGAACTCGTCTCATATAAAAACAAGTAGTAAGATACAAGTCAAACACCATGATAGATAAGAAAAAAAAAGAGGTCGGCTGTAGAAGGAAAATGGTATAATTTAAGAATTTTCAAGCTTCAATGTCGCATAAAGGAAAAGATAAATAAAAAATCATTTAGGGTTCAATGTGTTCCTTGCAACTGTCAAATACACTTTTGAGTATGGATTCTCATAAAAGACTTGTTCAGTTCTAAACCTAGAACGCCCTTAGGGCATGCACATCGCGGTCCCTTGAGACCCGTCCCTTAAGAAGTTTGGGTTGAAAATAAATCAAAAAGAAAAGAAATTGCGTGGAACGGGCCTAAAATAAGGGATTTCGGGCTCGTCCCGTGAGGCGACGTGTCAGCTCGAGATTGGGCGATGCTATCGTCGAAATTGTCGGTGTCTTCGCGTTCTTTCTCATTCTGAAAAAGAAATTGAAATAGAAAAGCACGATGGCGAAAAGTTGATCTCCTCCGATCGCAAAATCGATCCCTCTTTCACCGGTGATTCAGTCTGTGTGTCTCCTCAATCGAAAGCCCAACTCACCAAAACGAGAGGTCGCAGATTCCGTTGGCGTTTGATCCCCAAATCGAGATTCCGAGCTCCATCGACTTCCGTTCACTTCCGGTCTTGTACGAACGGTCTCATCTTCCCCAAATCCTCTGAATCTCGACCCGAGCTCAATCCTTCCGCTACCAAGGTATTTTCTTCAACTCCCATCTGAAATTGAAAAGCTTAGGGTTTTGTATTTTGCATGCGAATAGGCTGTGGCATAGATTCTATGTTGTTAGAGAACAATTGTACAGATTCTAGGGTTCGCAAATGTTACATAGTTGCGTATAGCTTGATTGATTGTTTGATTGTGTGATTGTGTGATTGTTTTCGTTGTAGGTTGATTGATTGTTTCGTATAGATTGAACCAGTGTAGCCGTTGTAGGTTATTTGATTGTTTTGTATAGATTGAACCATTGTAGTCCTGGTAGCTTGTTTGATTGTTTAGTATAGATTGAACCATTGTTTTCATTGTAGCTTGTTTGATTGTTTCGTCTATATTGAACCGTTGAGTTTGGTTGTTGCTTGTTTGATTGTTAACAAATGTATAACAAACCAGTAACTGATTTAAGCAACATGAAAGAAGTGTTTGATAGTTTAGTTTCGATGCTTTGCATCCTATAACTGGTTTTGCGTCTCTGGGTAGCCATAGTTCATAGATTTTATTTCTCATATCGTTTACTTAACTCATCATTAAAGACAGTGACTTGCTTTCTGCTCTGTGGTAGTTGTATAAAAGTAGGTTCTATACTACATCATTAAAGACAGTGACTTGGTTTCTGCTCAGTTACATTGTATACAGTATGTTTTTAACAAAATCCGATTACATTAATGATGTTGTTAGGAAAGTTGATAGCTTTTTTTGGTGTAATAAGTTAGGATTTGACATTTCTTGTTGGGAGTTCACCCTTAAGTGTTTCTAGACTTCACTTCAGCCTATAAAATCTATTCTCTTATCTCTTCTATCTCATAACTCTTTCTCCATTGTATCTATTATCTTTCTCTCTTCTATGGATCCAAGCAATGTTCCTAGTCAGTCCGCTAGCTACGTAGGACTGCTTCACTCCCAACAAGGAAGCGTTTATCATGAAAACTTCCCTTATGGAAGTTTTCATTCTAGTGTCAACTTTGCAGAATCCGATACATTTCCGGCTTTCAGTTCTCAGCAACCTGAAGATGCACCAGTACACGCAGAAGCTGCCCGTCCTGTAAGACGCAAGTGGACCCCTGCAGATGACGAGGTGCTGATCAGTGGGTGGCTCAACACTTCGAAGGATTCAATTGTTGCAAACGAGCAGAGGTCGGGGGCCTTCTGGATACGGGTTGCTAAGTATTATGCAGACAGTGTTCATGGAAGAGAGGATGGTGTGAGAGAGCACGGTTGTTGCAAGAAGAGGTGGCACAGAATCAATGATGATGTTAACAAGTTCTGTGGCGCATACTCGGCAGCCCAGCGCCAAATTAGCAGTGGTGAGTCTGACACAGACGTTCTGAAGAAAGCGCATGAAATTTTCTTCTCTGATCAAGAGCACAAGTTTGCACTTGAACATCTATGTAGTTCCGGTTTCGTTAAATGAATGATTTTCTTTCAATGTTTGTGTTATTGTTTATCTGTAAATTTATCTGTTTCTGATTTTCCTTACATGTTTGAGTTTCATGTTCTATGTTTCTAACTAGTATGCCTCGACAATGTATGCAGGTTAAGTAAAAAATGGGACGTTACAGCTACTCGCAGCCATCAGAAGACGAGACTTTATTTGGAAACAATGACGACAGTGACTACAGCGAGACGGAGGATCTCATACGACGCGACCAAGCTGAGTTAAGCTTGGAACGTTGTTCACCGGTTCACTACCCCCCGCAACCGGAGGTAGAGTTTGGTTTCCCGCAGGTCTGCTATTGTGGTGCTCAGCCAGTGCTTGCAACGTCTAACACTAGGAATGATCAAGGTATGTGCTATGGTCGTTGCTTAATTACTTAGCCTGTGAAGAAGGCTTGTGCTTGTTTATGTATGTGCTTAGCGAGTTTTTGCGTATCTTAAACAGGGAGAAGATATTACACTTGTGCCAACAAGGACGATGGCGATTGCCATATTTTCAAATGGTGGGATGACGCGTTGATGGATGAGATGAGAGCCAGAGATGTACATGTGTTTCAGCTGGCTGAAAAGGTTGAAAGCCTAACCGTTTTAGCTGACTATGACACTGAGGAGAAGCTACGAAAGCTAGAGAAGATTGTTGGTGATATGGCTAAGGAGAAATCATGTATGATCAAAGGGTTTGAGTGCTTTGTAATAGGCATAGTTGTTCTTGTTGTGGTAATAGGCATGGTGATTGTCTCAATGTATTGAATCCGTTAAGGAACCTGTTTCTTTCTCCTAATTTAGACGAATGTGTTCGCAGTTTGTAATCGCATGTATTGATTAGAACTCGTGTCTTTCATATGTCGCTTGAACTCGTGTCTTTCATATGTCGCTGAATATGTCTCCTAATTTAGACGAATGTGTTCGCAGTTTGTAAGCCTAACCGTTTTAGCTAATTTAGACAATGACTTACAATTTCCTTTTACAAGATGTAACCATAATATTCAAGAATTTTATACACATGGTTATTTAATTTATAACCATAAGTCACATGTTGAGTTTCTTTGTACCAATAAGTCACATGATCCATAGCACATGTTTATTTTGGTGCCTACCAATAAGTCACAAGTTGTACTATAGAGAAATAATTCAATCACGGGAGGTTTGTAGAGACTTCTTTTAAATCATATAAATAAGTATTGTGATTTCTTCTCTCGTTACAAAGGTGAAAAGTCTCATCTTCTCTTAAAATTCTAAACATTTTTTCCTTTTAAAAAATTTGTCAATGGCTTCTTCTTCCCATTATCATTACCACAAAGATGATGATGATGAATTAGATGACATTTTTGAAGATTTATTTGAAGACTTTGATTTCAATCCCACACCAAAAGAGCGAAAAAAACGAGTTTTTATCGAGAGACACCGGGAGGAAGGCCATCAGAAGCTCTGGAATGATTATTTTAGCAAAACTCCAACATACCCGCACAATTTATTCCGGCGACGGTTCCGGATGAACAAGGAATTATTCTTGCGTATTGTGAATCGTCTCTCTACAGAAGTCGAGTATTTTCAACCCGGAGTAGATGCTACCGGACGATCGAGTCTAACTCCGCTCCAAAAATGTACCGCAGCAATTCGTCAATTGGCGTACGGTGGTGCTTCTGACACAGTTGACGAATATGTCCGAATTGGGGAAACAACGGCAAGAAGGTGTTTGCACAATTTTGCCGCGGGAATAATCGACTTGTTTGGCGAAGAATACCTAAGACGTCCCACACCGGAGGATCTGCAAAGACTACTTTATAGTGGAGAACAACGTGGGTTTCCAGGCATGATTGGAAGCATCGACTGTATGCATTGGGAGTGGAAGAATTGTCCCACGGCTTGGAAAGGAATGTATTCACGAGGAACCGGAAAACCAACGATTGTCTTGGAGGCGGTAGCTTCATATGACCTCTGGATATGGCACGCGTTTTTTGGAGCTCCAGGTACTATGAACGATCTTAATATTCTCGATCGATCACCCGTTTTTGATGACATTATTAACGGAATTGCGCCACAAGTTAACTTCTATGTTAATGGTAATCCATACCATTATGCATATTATCTCACCGATGGTATTTATCCGAAATGGGCTACATTTATTCAATCTATCCGACTACCACAAACTCAGAAGCATTCATTATTTGCTCAAACCCAAGAAGCTGTGCGAAAAGATGTTGAGCGTGCCTTCGGAGTCCTACAAGCTAGGTTTGCCGTTGTTAGAAATCCATCTAATATATGGGATAAAGAAAAAATAGGAAATATTATGAGAGCATGTATCATACCCCATAATATGATTGTCGAAGATGAACGATCATCAAGAAGGGATGAGAACGTTGATGAATTTGAAGAAGGAGATGTGGAAACATTTTCCGTCAATATGCCTTCAACTGTCGGGAGTACACTTGAACGTCGAACGAGCGTTCGGAATAGACAAGTCCATCAACATTTAAAAAATGATTTGATTGAAAATATATGGACTAAATTTGGAAATCCTTGAAGTAATATATAATTTGTATTTTCTTTCAATAATGTCATTTTCTTATGTTTTCTATTTTCTTTATTTTGATGTTTGTATTTTCTTTCAAAAATGTAATTTATTTTTTTATGTTTTCAATTTTAATATTACTTTTTTATTTTTAATGTTTTATTTAAAAATTCTTTTTTTAATGTCATTATTTATTAATTAAAATAATAAATTAAATTAACTAAGGGACAACATAAATCCCACCAATAATCAACTAATTTACCCAAATCCCTTGTTTTAGTCCCTAACCAAAAAATAATAATAAAAAATTGTTAAGGGCCCTAAAACAAGTCCCACCTATAATGATGCTCTTAGATTCCTTGAGTTGGTCCCTTCCTTCTCCTCGGTGCAAAACCCATCCAAAGAATCTATATTGCGCATCAAAAGATGTTTTGTTTGCATACGAAGAAAGGTTTATTGCATTTTGTGACTTGTATAAGAAGAAAATATATTTTTCTTTTGTTACCTGGCTTGATGCATTTGCTTCACAAGATTCAGCAACTTTACTCCTTCTTTTACCTGTCCGATCTCAACCTTATCGAAGATTTTCATTCTTTTTCTGCATGCAAGACAGAACTAGTCATAAGATTTGTCTATAACAAAAATGAGTTAAAAGATAAAAAGCTTCTTGAAGTTAAAAACGCAACAAAATGAACAAGGAACTGTCATGTGATGCCCTAAAAGGCGACTCCGAAAGGAGGACAGGCGAAGCAGGGATGACTAAGTCGTGGTCCAGACGAAGCTTACTCCAGAAGACGACAAGACCAACTCCCTGAGAAATCCAAACCGAAGCGAAGACGCCAGCAAGCAGATAAGCACGGGTGAGATACAAGCAAAAAAGAGCTAATCAGTTACCGCATTACTCCGACTTATTTGGAGTCAGCATCAGTGAGACCATATAGATACAAACAGTGAAAGCCAACATCTCTTTCTCATATCTCAAGTTACTATATTTGAAGCGCTGAAGAGGGTAGAATTAGTGCTTAATTCTTACTTCATCCAACACTTAAATGCAACTTAATTAGCAAGTTCTGATTCCACCTCATTACAGCAAAAAGGTATATTTGAGACGCGACAAGAAGACAGTACTCAAGATTGGCTTTTACAGAGAAGCATCTGTTGCTGTTCTTGGTTGTTATCTTCCAAGATCAGTACCATTCAATCAGGAAGGTGAACTGAGAAATTTGATCCTTCAAGTACTCCTTTGGATTACAACTTGACTTAGACCATTGCTCAATGTGCTTCTATATGCAGACTGGCATAAACTCTATCCGAAGCCAACCAAATATGCGTTACACAGAAACTTCAGGAAGAGTTTTGCGAGAAAGTCTGATCATGTGAACTCAATAATCTGTGTTGGATCACATATATCTCTGTTGCTTTACTTGATTATATATAGCCAGAGTAGTTGAAGATGAGATGTTTGGAATAGAAAACTTGTGTTGGATCTCTTCTCGGGAGAGTCACATTCTCTCCAGGAAACGTAGGTTTTGCAACATTTGGTGCTCCTCGGCCCATGGAGGTATATAGTAATTAGTAAACAAACCAACTCATAGATCACGGTATCATCAACAAATCACCTGATATTTCCTCTCGTGTTGTGTTGTTTTATGCAGACACAATCATTAGCGTTACCCATGGAAACTAGTGAATGAGATTTGGGATAGAACAAAACTGAAGCTGTATTACATGTTGAAACAGAGAAGAGGAAACCTCTGGCTACACATTTCTTGTAAAACATAAAATCATTGATAAAGTCTTATATTTTCATTTTCACAAACATCATAAGTAAACAATTACATATTCAGGATTGGTGGTTTTTTCTTATCTTGAAATGTATTATGTTAGACAAAGAGATTGCTTGAAATATGTTACTGGAAGCCACTAGTTTACAAGTTATGGTCGAGGTAAACTATTAGATGTGATCATTTTTGTATTTATTTAATTGATGCGATAATGTCTGGCTGTAGGGCATGTTGCAAAATAAAAGTTGATGCAATCTCATCCCACTTTAAAAAATATCAGATTGCTTTTTATTTTTTCACATACTTGTCATTATCTATATTAAAAAATCATAGAGATGTTGAAAGACAATGGCAAATTGAACACCTAACCAATGGCGACAATAAAGTCGCAGGTCGATAGCAAAACCATAATCTTCTTCGTAAGTAGTTACATGTAAACATGTAATATGACTTATCTTATCTTGCTTCTGCATTTTTAAGTTTCAAAATGCTTTTACGAAACTATATTGTATCATTTTTCTATGTGTTATAATTTCTTCTATCTACTCTGATATGTATAATTTCTTCTATCTACTCTGATGTATACGAATATAACATTTTTTCAAACGCAACCAAAAATATTACTATTTGTACGATTTACGACTTTTTAATAGATGGAAGGTATAGAACTTTGTTTTTCTCTTACTTGATTAAAGTTGGGTGGCCAGTGAATGAACAAGTTGCTTATATTCCAAGTGATCCATTATGAAAGGTATAGTACACTATATAAAAGGGAATCATATGTTTCTCGTTTTCAAAATTTACTCTCATAGTCTCATATTTATATTAGGGTATATATTATTGTAAGAACGGGGTCCATTCCATTTTTGGGGTCCTACCTGTTGCTATATTCTTCTTCACTCAAACATATAGACAATAATATTTGTTTACTACATACTTGTACAATATTACTGAACATTGATTTGAGATTATATACAACATGGAATAGAAGGAAACATGTAAGACCAGTTTTTGAAGGCCATTTGTTCGCAAGTGATGTTTATCAGATGGTCCATCGCTATCGATTATTCATGTTCTACCAAAATCTAACTAATTTGAACATTTATACACCAGGATTTATGGTATTTCAGAAAAAAACACCAGGACTTATAATTTCATCATTTAGCTTAATAATATTAACTAAAACAATTATTTTAATTTATTTTTGCTAAATATACACGATTATATTTTTTGGTGCGAATGTATATAAATAGAAATCTACTACACAAACTAATATATACATGAAAAAGTCTGGAGCAAATTTTATACATCGACTGATCAACCACCCATTGAAGAACATGGCCATCTAGTGACACCATTACTAGTGTCATTGAAGTTGTTAGTACCATTCACTATGTTAGTTATGACATAATAATAATTATTATTGTCATTATTGCATTATTTGAAATTAACATATATAAATTTATTGAGTGGGTATGATTCTTTCGATTTCGTACAATATAATAAACTACCACAATATATAGCGTATCATAACTAATACGTTTCCTTTCATCTAGAATCAACAGTTGTTAATAAGTATTTATTAATATATAGACTATTCCCCTAACCCCCCCCCCCCCCCCCCCCCCCCCCCCCCCCCCCACCCAACGAAGACTGGAACTCATAAGCAAATACTTTCAAATTTTGGTAAATTATAAACAGAAAAAACATCACATCAAATTTTGGTATTTATGTTATGATTAACTATTAGTATTACATGTTTGAAGTATATCTATTAATTTATCCAGTTATGATTATGAATTAGTTTCCATACTGGCTATCTTATAATATTAGAAATATTTGTTGGTTTTGAAATGTGGCCGGTTAGAATTATTAGACGTAGTTATGTCTTCATCGTTTCTCACCTCACCTGCTCTAGCTATCATAATAATGTTTAAAAGTCACATGCTGTGTACAAATATCATCTACCTTATGTATGCTATTCAAAGAGTAGTTCAAAAAGTTTATGTAATTAATAGTCAAAGATCATCTTGAAGACATTACATCCAATTGTTTCTTTACGAATAATATAAATACAAAAGGAAAGAAGTTTCCTACAGGTTAAGATTCCAGTCGTTAAAATGTACGTTAATATACACTTTTTAAATACATTACATGGAAAAAATCATAAACATTTGGATTATATGATCTAGACATTGTCGTAACTTAAGTCAGACGTAAGTAACGTAATTTGATTTATTTTCCCCACGATTTGATTACACGTACTGCGTAGCCATGCAACGCTAGTTTGTTTTAGTTCAGCCAATTTGTAACATTATTCTAAATATGTTTGTATGTCCCCAAAGGCCGCAAAACTAACTTCCATTATTAAATAAAGCCAAATTGTCTTGATTTTGATAATTGTGGTGATTTAATCCCACAATCAGACAATACTTTACTGTAGCAAATAAATAGCAATTATCATTAAAGTAGTATAAAATTAACATTATCTTATGCTAATCAATCTATTAACATAAAGCTTCATGGAAAAGAGAGGTGCACTAGTAGTAATTGAGCTCATACCTCATGTTTTCTTGTTTTCTGGTACACAACAATAATTTATAGCTGCAGGCACTTAGCAATCATCATCTTTATGAATTAAATTAAATTAAGTGTAGATCTTTTTTTTGTTTGAAAAAATGTAGATCTTTTTGTTACTTGTAACTGAAGCATGTGTCCTATGCAATGCAAAGTTAACAACTTAATCTTATAGTTTCTTCGTCTTTTTTTTTTAGAACTATCTTCTTCGTCTTTACTTTTTTTTTATATAATCATCACCTGTTATGTATGTAGGTACCCGTGAGTTTATACATATATTTATGTAAATCACTATTCCATGTCATTAACTATTTGTTCGTACATGTGACAGTATATATTTGCAACCTTCAACATTTTGTTCCAAATACATGCATTGGGTGTTGATGTGGTTCAGTGGCCTATATAGTTGATAGATATCTTTTTTTTTTTGAAACTAAAAGAAGTAGATATCTTGCAAAGTTAAAATAAAATCATCTAATATATTTTAAAATTTTGCTTATTTTTCGTTGGGGGAGTAGAGCTATTTTTAATAGACAATCTTTTGGTGAATGTTGTCAATGACAAGAAACGCGTTTACAGAAACTCGGTATATATCTTATACTCAAATGACAATACCATTACTCATCCATAATACTCATATTCATATATACGTAAAGTTAAATCCAGGTGATGCTTGTTTTTATTTCTTTATCTAAAAAATTGAAACATTTGTCTTTATCATATGTTACGAATCAAAACAACTTCTTAGCTAGTAGGATTTAGTTGGGATATTTTGGAAATATTACCAAGCTATCTTTAATCATAGTTTACGAAAATATATAAACGGCTTTATTTATTTATTTTTTGGAAATTATATAAACGGCTTTATAAATTATTTTGATGTATATGAAGTGATAAAATGCTAGTGAGTCACGCGCAAGAGAGAACCTTGAAGTGGCCGCCTGTCACGTAAATAAAAACAACTGTGGAAACCATTAAGATTCACGGACTCGAGACAAAGAAGGCAACTTGCAGTTTGAAGTTCGACAAAATCTACCATTTGATAAATAATACGACACCGTCACGGGTCACTACCAAACACTCTCGCTTATTGGGATCTCTGATTCCTTCTCACATTTCTTTTTATCATCCTTTCAGAAAATTATATTATTTTTCCACCGTAAGACCATTAATTAGTTAATATATGACATCATGTAAATAATTTTAAATAATTAATATATAGTCGTAAAATCGAATTTGAGCTAAAGAAGTCACAAAAGTATTTTGAAAATGTATATATCATTATAAACCAAACACAGCCAACTCACCAGTTAACAAATAATATTGTCCCCTTCCTTATAAATATCCATTATGCTTTTGGACCTGAAGAATACACTGACTAAAAACCAAATCTTTCGTGGTTTTGAAAAAGCATAAATCAAAAGTTGATATGGGGTCGCCTGAAACATTGTATACTCAAAAGAATATATACGTAAATTTAATTTATACCTAAAAAGTTAATTTTATACGTTGAAACAGAGGAGAAAAAGCAATTTATACGTTGAATATTCTATATATCTACACTCATATATATATATATATTAAAAAAAGTTAAAAGCTAAAGCCCACTCGCATGCTTTTCTTTTCTTCTTTTGTTCATCTATAATTTTATAGAAAACTATTAAAATTATTAAGTAAAACAAGTTTTTAAAAGATGCAAGATCAAAGATATATATCCTAACACTATCCACATTATACACCGTATGGTATCATTGTTTATTTCCTCGAGTACCGTATCGTTTTTTCACATAACCTCATGTTCTCAAATATAATAGGTGGAATACAATATTCAAATTATAAAAGAGTAATAATATAATCCTCAATTATTTATAAAGATCACATATTCTTCAATGAGCGTACTAGCTTGTTAGTTTATAAATAGTATCACTAAACCAAAACACAAAATATAATCCCAAGAGTAGAAACAGAACACAATGGGCTCTTCTTCTCCCCTAACAAGGAGAAACAGAGCACCGTCCTCTGTTTTATCTTTGTTTCTTGTTTTCCTCTGTTTCTCAGCTTCATCAAACGCTCAATCCACGCCAGCTTTTGCCTGCGATGTCGCCGGAAACTCATCGCTCTCCGCTTATGGCTTTTGCAACACCGCGTTGAAGATCGAAGCCAGAGTCGCTGATCTTGTCGGGAGGCTCACGTTGCAAGAAAAGATCGGGTTCTTAGTGAATAAAGCTAACGGCGTGACACGGCTTGGGATTCCGACGTATGAATGGTGGTCGGAAGCACTTCACGGCGTTTCTTACATCGGACCCGGCACGCATTTTTCCGGCCAAGTTCCCGGCGCTACGAGCTTCCCTCAGGTCATACTCACCGCCGCTTCTTTCAACGTATCTCTGTTTCAAGCCATTGGCAAGGTAAATATATTTTCCTCACTTTCAACCATTTTTAGGACAAATCCTTTAAATAAAATAAAAATCATTATGAAAAAATAACACTAATTAAAATGTAAATTAATTCAAATCATAAATCTTTACCCTAACTATATTTTAAAATAATAAAACCAGACCCTAATCGATAAATTAAGTATAATATAAATTAAACATTTTTATTTTTGAAGTAATCCTATTTTGAATTTTTTTCATGTGTGCTATTTTTAGAAAAAAAAAATTATCTAGTGTTATCTTATAGTATTTTTTTATTTCTTCTTTATTTTTTGTTCATCTTTTTGCTTTTGTTAATCTTTTTGGATAATGTAAATATCTTTATTTTTTAATGCAACTGGGCCTCTCGTTTTAATCTTTCGTATGGTACAAGTAAGCACTTTTCAATACGTTCGTTTTCACACTCTTTGGGATGACATTGTTTATTACACATTTGTTAAGGTTGTCTCAACGGAAGCGAGGGCAATGTACAATGTTGGATTAGCCGGACTAACGTATTGGTCACCGAATGTTAATATATTCCGAGATCCAAGATGGGGAAGAGGACAAGAGACTCCTGGAGAAGATCCATTGCTTTCTAGCAAGTATGCTTCAGGATACGTTAAGGGTCTTCAAGAAACTGACGGTGGCGATGCTAACCGCCTCAAAGTCGCCGCATGCTGCAAACACTACACCGCTTACGACGTCGATAATTGGAAAGGCATAGAACGTTACACTTTCGACGCCGTGGTAAAGACTCAAACCCATTAATCTAATGACGTTACATTTTCAGTGTCTTGTGTTAGTTGTTTTGTCACATTTATAGTGTGTTTAATTTTGGTTGAAAATTTGGATGCTTTTTAGTTCAGTTATTATGGTATTTGGATGATCTGATATGAAGTTTTGTAACCAAATTTATTTCAGTATTGTTTTCGGTGTGGTTGTTCAATTGTACTAAATTCGGACTAGGTCACTATTAGCTCAATATGTTAGTTGTGATCGGTTTAGTACTAGCTTTTTAGGTCATTTAATTTGGTTCGTGTTCTGTTTCATTAAATTGCAGAGACGTGGGTTTGATATTGGTTGGTCAAAGACATTTTAAGTGCGTGTACTAACTGTTTTTTGTGTGTTTTTGTTGGAGTAGGTGAATCAGCAAGATATGGATGATACATATCAACCACCGTTCAAGAGTTGTGTGATTGATGGGAATGTGGCGAGTGTTATGTGTTCTTACAATAAAGTTAACGGTATACCAACATGCGCTGATCCTGATCTCCTCTCTGGTGTTATCCGTGGCGAATGGAAGTTAAACGGGTAATTATCAGCGGGTTTAGACTATTTTCCTTGTCAAATTTGAAAAAGGTTGGGTTCTGATTACTGAGTTTTTCTTTTTTTTAATTAGGTACATTGTCTCGGATTGTGATTCAGTAGATGTGTTGTATAAGAACCAACACTATACCAAGACTCCAGAGGAAGCTGCAGCTATATCTATCAACGCAGGTTTGGACTTGAACTGTGGTTCGTTCCTGGGTCAGCACACAGAGGCCGCGGTTAAAGCGGGTTTGGTCAACGAGACAGCTATCGACAAAGCGATTTCGAACAACTTCTTGACCCTTATGCGGTTAGGATTCTTCGATGGCGATCCAAAGAAGCAGATCTACGGCGGGCTCGGTCCTAAAGACGTTTGCACGCCTGCGAACCAAGAGCTAGCCGCAGAAGCAGCAAGACAAGGCATTGTCCTACTGAAAAACACTGGTTCCTTACCGCTTTCTCCTACAACGATCAAAACACTAGCCGTGATTGGACCGAACGCGAATGTCACTAAAACAATGATCGGAAACTACGAAGGCACGCCGTGCAAATACACAACACCGCTCCAGGGATTAGCTGGAACGGTGTCTACCACATATCTACCAGGATGCTCCAATGTAGCTTGCGCCGTGGCGGATGTAGATGCTGCCACGAAGCTAGCAGCAGATGCTGACGCGACGGTGCTCGTTATAGGTGCTGATCAGTCTATAGAGGCAGAGAGCCGCGATAGGGTCGATCTGAACCTTCCCGGGAAACAACAAGACCTAGTGACCCAAGTGGCTAAAGCAGCTAAGGGACCTGTCTTGCTAGTTATCATGTCCGGTGGAGGTTTTGATATTACCTTCGCCAAGGATGATCCGAAGATCGCCGGAATATTATGGGTTGGTTATCCTGGAGAAGCTGGCGGCATAGCCATCGCTGAAGTCATCTTTGGCCGTTATAATCCAAGTAAGACTTTGTTTTTGTATTTGAAAGTTCGTTAGCTTAAACCGGAGACAACCGGTTGATTCTGTTTTAGTAATTTTAAGTTGTTAGCTTAAACCAGAGTTAACCGGTGAGAATTTTTTTAATAGGTGGAAGATTACCAATGACGTGGTATCCACAATCCTACGTGGAGAAAGTACCGATGACGAACATGAACATGAGACCCGACACATCAAACGGGTATCCGGGTCGGACGTACCGGTTCTACACCGGAGAAACTGTTTACGCCTTCGGAGACGGGCTCAGCTACACCAAGTTCAGCCACAGCTTAGTCAAAGCTCTTCCACGTGTCGTCCCTCTCCGTCTCCAAGAGAATCACGTTTGCCGATCATCAGAATGTCAGTCGCTGGACGCGTTAGGACCGCACTGCGAGAAGAACGCTGTCGGAACGGCGTTTGAGGTTCATGTTAAGGTACGGAACGGCGGAGAAAGAGAAGGGATCCACACAGTGTTTTTGTTCACGACGCCGCCGGCGGTTCACGGGTCGCCGAGGAAGCATCTTTTGGGGTTTGAGAAGATTCGTTTGGGGAAGAGGGAAGAAGCTGTGGTTAAGTTTAAGGTTGATGTGTGTAAAGATCTTAGCGTTGTTGATGAAGTGGGGAAGAGGAAGATTGGTTTGGGTCAGCATCTACTACATGTAGGCGACTTGAAACATTCTTTGAGCATTAGGATCTGATTCAAATGGATTCTAATTTTTTATATAATTTATTGGAAAAAAACTATAAATGTGCTTATTGATCAAGCTTTATGCAATTTGGATAAAGATGAATAAAAGAGAATTGTGAATCACTTACATTTCAGTTTTTTTTGGGTTAAATTCTGAGGATTTATTCAGCTTGAAAAAATAGTAAGCTCTCAGTTATTCAATTTTAAAAATTAATTTAAATTTTAGAAAATTTTGTGTTATTTAAACGCGTATTGTTCACAAAAATATTTAAGAGATTTATTATGATTTTAAAATGTTTTTAGTAGATTTTTCCAGTTAGAATATAAAATTATACTATTGTAACTAAAATCATATTAATTTTCATAATTCAGACAAAATCATCTAAATACTTATTAAAAATCAAATTAGTTCAAATAATTTCAAATATTGTATTTAATACATATTTAAAAATAAAATTACCTTTCAAAAATATTTATTCCTTTTTTTCGAACCGATTATTCAGATATTTTAATTATTATTTAAATTTTATCAGATTTGTGTTTATCTATATTGGATCTTCGGCAAAGTGCAAGTCGTTTTGAATTTGAAATATATTTGTTTAGTTTAAGAAATATATAGTTTTCAGCAATTCATATAATTGTTAAAATCCTTTGCTAGTCCCGGATAATTGTCTTTACTTTACCCAAAAGATCCGGTTATTTTTGTTAGGTACGGCTAAATCACCGGAGATACATAAACCTACCGGAAATCAAAAACATCATCACCCGTTTACTTCGGTTATCTCCGGTTTGGTTTGAAAATAGTATTAACCTCTTGACGGAACAAGCACGTTTCCTTTTTGTTGTTGTCTGAAACTCTCTTAAAACTCTCCAACAAACACACAAAACGAATGTAAGAAAGATAAGTATGAAAGATTTGCAAAATCTATTAAATGAAAAAGGAGCAGAGAGTTCGGAGATTCGTTTTTTTTTTCTGAATACATTAGGGTATTTGTTTCCTCCGTCTACTTCGCATGAACACTAGAGCAAAAAGGTGGGATTCTCTGTTTTGTAGTAGACATGGCGCATATCAACGGTTACGTGGTTGCGGCTGGGGAGAAGAAGAAGGCGTCTCAGCCGTCGTGGAACTGGGTGCTTATAAACGCGACGGGAGAGAGCAAAGCGCTTGACGTCGACAAGTATGCTGTCATGCACCGTGTTCAGATCCACGCGCGTGATCTCCGGATTATTGACCCGAATCTGTCTTACCCTTCCACTATTCTTGGCCGAGAGAGAGCCATTGTGCTCAATTTAGAGGTCAGGATTGTTCCTTATGTTGTTGTTATTTCAGAGTGTTATTATATTTTGTTTTACTTTGTTTTTGTGTTTGTGTATGTGTGTGGTGGGATGTTGTAGCATATCAAGGCGATCATCACTTCCGATGAGGTTAGGTTACTCTTTGTTTTCTTTTTTCACTGTCACTTAGATTTCTAGGGTTTTTGGAGTATCTAGGGTTCATGTAGGACCTTGAGCAGTCACTGAGCTTGACAGAAGTTGGATGCATGGTTGGATTCGGACACAACCTAGTGAAATATTTTGTCTTGTCTCTCCAAAATTTTGGAAATTATATACATAGACATATTCCTAAATTATGAAAAGAAAATTTTTTGTATTAAAATTCTTATTGAATGTTGTTAATGGCCATCAAAATCTCAGATCCTTGGATATGTTACTAGGTTGAAGATTCACAGTGTCACCATGTTTTTATAGAAGGAATTGCTTAGAGGATTAGGGTTTAGCATTCCATGAATAATTTTTTTTGCTTTCATGTATCTTCATCGATGATTATCAATGAAGATAAACCTTATATCATCTTGTATGAATAACTTGATTTATTACAGGTTTTGCTTCGGGATCCATCACATGAAAATGTTATCCCCATTGTGAAGGAGCTTGAAAGACGCTTACCTGTTGGAAACCAAGCACACCATGGTCAAGGAGATGGGAAAGAGAGCTCAGCTGCCCATAATGACGCTGATGATGGTGAAGAAGATGGTACTATCTCCACATAATCTTTCTTTCTTTTTTGTTTATTAATTGAAATGTCTGCTTGTTGCATTATAGAATCCCCATTTGAATTCCGTGCACTGGAAGTTTTCTTGGAAGCAATATGTAGCTTCTTAGCTGCAAGGACTACAGAGTTAGAAACAACTGCTTATCCTGCTTTGGATGAGCTTACCTCAAAGGTATACCTCAGCGTTTAGTATCACCACTGATCCAGAGTTTTAAACTGTGGTTTTACATTAATCTTGTAGATTAGTAGCGGTAACTTGGATAGAGTTAGGAAGTTGAAGAGTGCCACGACTCGGTTGACAGCTCGAGTTCAAAAGGTGAGGCAGTGTTAATCTCATAAAGTTTGTAATAAAAAGAAATAATTAAGAAGCTTCATTGCCTTTTGTAGGTAAGAGATGAGCTTGTACATTTGCTGGATGATGACGATGATATGGCTGATCTTTACCTTTCAAGGAAACTCTCTTGTGCTTGCTCAATGGCTAGTAGTCCAAATTGCTATCTTACTTCCCCAACAATAGGCTCTAAGATTTCAAGAGCTAGTGTAGCCACAGTTCGTGGGGATGAAAATGATGTTGAACAACTTGAAATGTTGCTCGAGGTTGGTTCTTACTGCACAAATGTTTTTTTTTTAATCTTATCTATTTTCTACAAGTGAAGTCTAAAAACATATATTTCGATATCTTTTACAGGCATACTTCATACAAATCGACAGCACTTTGAACAAATTAACAACAGTTATCTTCTTGCTACTTCTTTTCTTGTCATAAATTCCACAGATTTTTTTTTTCTAAAAATTGTTCTTCTAACTCCCAGTTTCTTTGATGCGCGCAGCTACGTGAGTATGTCCAAGACACGGATGATTACATTAGCATTCAGGTAACCATTTTTATTATATGTATTTGAAATCTTTATAATCATAATATCATAGTCTAAAGGCTATAATCATTGGTTTTTGGTTTTACAGATGGACAATCGTCGTAATGAGCTGATTCAGGTACGTGAATGTTGAAAAGTGTTTATTTCTTTCATCCTCCTGAGTTTCTCTTCTTGATCATCTTCAAAAAAATCATGCAGTTGGAGGTGGTGTTAGGTTCTGGAACCGTTTGCTCAGCATTTTACTCTCTTGTCGCTGGAATTTTCGGGATGAACATTCCATACACGTGGAATGATAACCATGGATACATGTTCAAATGGGTATGTATAACCAAATCTCCATTTGCTTGATATACAAGAAAGTATTTCTCAGGGTTAACCGAAACCGGTTTGTTGTTGCAGGTTTGTATCGTGACGGGGGCAATTTGTGTGTTCTCGTTAGTATTCATAATGTCGTACGCTCGGTTCAAAGGGCTTATGGGATCTTGATAGGTCTAGAGAGAGTTTTTTAGCATTGAGAAATTGAGACTTCTAATTGGAGCTTTTAAACCAGAATTTTTTTATAAGCCAACAAGCTTGTGCCATATTATTAGCATCCTACCAAACTATGCAACTTTGATTTTGAGCTTAAGGAAATTAAAAATTCTAGCTTTCAAGAAGCTATGCAACTTTTAAATTTTGAGCTTGAAGAAATTAAAATTTTATGTCTAGCTTTCAAGAAGCACGGTATATGTTATATGCTTAATTACTCTCTGCATGACATATAATTCACAAAAAAAAGGTCATACTTCTCTATGACATTTTTGAGCTTTCCACTGATAGAAAATAAGGTGGATATGGCTTGGGCTAGCCTTGGGCTGGACTTCGGCCTATTGTTGTTTGTTTTGATTCAATTACAATTTTGTAAGATCAATCTAGGATTCTTAGCGGTTTTACAACAGTAAACAAACTTTCTGTTATTGCATGCGAACGAACTCTTAAAACTCTATACATGAAGTCAAAACCTAGACGTTGTCTCAAAATAATACAACAAGGCTTTCGTGTTTCCACATACCTTTGTTACCAGTTTTTTTTATAATTTGAACATAATATAAAGTATAAAAAGGTATAAAATATTGGCAACGTCAGCAGTTCGCGTGGAGAGTTGAGGCCGAGGCTGACGTGATCAACTTAAACAATAAAATAATAAGATTCCTTTTATTTTATTTCATTTTGTACTTTTCCTCTAAATAAATAATTAGATTCTTCCACTCTGCAAGGAACCTAACTGGCTGACGTAATCGGAATTGCCTCTTGGAACAACATAAAAATCAAATTTCATTTCTTTTTAAATAGTCCTCTTGTATATGGCTGAGACAATTCTCTATAACGACAAAAATGATATCAATTAAATTAAAAAAGCATAGACCGCACTAAAATATAAATAAATTGTTCATACTTGTTCTCACACGCAGTGATGCACATCTTGCATTTTCTTCCCATTAATCAATTAGATGTTGGGTTATTTCAAACGAAAATTTTGCATTTATGTACATCAATTTTAATATGTATTTTCTTGTATTTGAAGGAAAAGTTCTAGTAATGTTTGATCAGACATCGTTAGAGATTAATTGTGAACAAAAGGGCGTAATAAGAAAATTAAACTATAAATATAGCCTTTTTGGGTGTTTGTTCTTGTTTTTACCATATATATACAAATTTATAAATGATGTTTTGAATAAAATGTCTTATGTTTGAATAGAAACTGACCATTCAAACATACAGATCTAGACATAGATCTATGTAAGTTCAATCATAAAATAAAAAGAGAGAATCATTAGAAGCTTTATGCCACAAGTGCTTGGCATTTGGATAGTGGAATCTAATTCAAATGTTAATAATACCGGGTCTCATGATGCCAGCTAATTCTATACTTTACTCCATATTTCTGGCATGAGAAAATAATATTTTTATCTGATTTACAAAATACCAACACATAAAATAACAAAAAAAAAATAATAAACATCATTAAGTTCGTAATACTTAATCAGCTGATGTATCATCATCAATAAATACAAAATAAAACTCCAGTTTACATAAATTACCATTACGTCATAAACAATTGGGAGGGAATCAGTTTTGTCGCGTTAAGACGATAATGGGTTTACATTTTAAATCAGAAGTGACTTGTCGGAACAACACTACCACTCGAAATCAAACAAGAAAACAACGGGGCATATAAGACTTTTTCTCTCAGAAGACGGCGTCGTTTTCATCGAAAAGCAAATTTAAATAGATTTCCCAAAATAGAGCACTGTCTCATCCAATCAGAACCGTTACTAGCGACGGTTACAAAGGGCATTTCGGGTAATTTTACATGGATTCTCTCTTCCTCGCGGGTTATTAACGAGAAGGACCCTGAGCCGTCCACGCTCGTAAATAATATCTCCACTTCTCTCTCTTTTAAAGACCGATAATATTTAGACACCTGTGTTCAGTCTTTTTTTGTTTCTTCTCCTTCTTCCTCTTACCTAGATTTTGAGACGAGGAGATTCTCAGTTTCCAACGTTTCCTTTTTTCCTCTTTGCTTTCAGAATCTCTCTCTCTTGTCTCTCAGATCCAACAGGTTTTTATTTCTTCTTTTAGTAATTTTTGTTACTTTAGTTAGTGATTGATCAAAGTACTGAATGATGGATCAGAATGCATGGTTTGTTTCCTGAATTTATTACTTTAAATGTTTCTGTAATTGTCTTAATATCTTATGCTCTTCTGTTGTGTCTGAAATTGAGTTATGTTCTTTCACCATCAAGCTGATAACTTTTATCAGTTCAAAAAAAAAAATCTGATAGCTTTTATACTAGTATGGTTTCCTAATGATTGAACTGATTATCTTATACTCTTTATGTGTTAGTTAGAAACTTTTTGATATATAGATATCAGAATCTTGTTGACTCATTAGTGTTCCTTTTTTTCTTTATAAACAAAATATGACCTTAGATCTTGTTATTATGTTTGGGATCTTTCATCTATATTAGAAATTCTGAGATATTGTTCTCATCATTTATAAACAGAAGTTGACTTTCAAGGTTTTGATACAAGTTATTGAGTTTTACATTACTATTCTGAAAACCAATCTTATTTGGCCTTGACATTTTGATGGCTGTAGACGAGTTAGAAAAAACTTCTAATAAAAAAAAAATTCTTACAAATTTGGAGATGATTTGGAGATTTATGTCAATGTAATTTTCATCAATTTTTTTAGGAACTATAGATTAATGCTGAGAACCCATTAATGCTTCACTGACACAAATTTTGGGAGCTATAGGCTAATATTTCACTGGTCTATGGTCTATGCTCAGAACCAGCTCTGCTTATATTTTCCCTTTCTTTCATTCTGCTTTTCTTGGGAAATCTCAAGTTTCACTTTTAACCATAAGTCATTTTTGGTTGGTACTTAGTCCTTTTCAAACACAGTTGTTGTACCCAATAATTGCTCTGTACTTTTGAATCTCTTAACTGCAATTTGTATTTTTCTTTTTTTACTGACTCTAATCTGTTTTTTTATTACTCTCATGTCATTATTAATTTCCATTATTCTTACTGACATAGATTTTGTAACTTCTTGCAGAAAAGTTCTTGCTCTTCTTCCTCATTCTTGAAGATGGACAGGGCAGACACATGGGGGTTTGTCAGTGGTGGGAGATGTTTATATCTCAAGTTGCTTTTATGTTTATAGTTTCACAAGCTGTTCTTAAGTATTCTTGTTTTTAGACCATTTTATTGTGCATCTCTTCCCTTCTTCTTCTTCACATGGATTTGAACGAGAGTGTAGCTCGTTTTGGTGATACTGCTCTCAGCTTGAACTGCCTTGGAAGCACTCATTACAACCATAAGCTTTGTTCTGATGTTTCCAACTGTCCTGATGGTGGTTGCGGTTTGGTTCTCGGTTTAGGTCCAACACCTCCATCTTATTACTACAACAAAGTCTCATCTTCTTCCCAAGAACTCTCATCAGGTGGTAACTCAATTCTCCAGCTCGGTCCTCCTGCACTGACCATGGACAGTTTCAGCGGACTTGATTGTTCCTTGCTGACGTATACAGACACCAATGCCTCCCAAGCTGATGAAGGTTCTACCTCAGCAACGCGGTCAGGTGGCTACATGTCATCCCTTAGAAGACCTTCAAGAATGCAAGAGTGTAGTACCAACTTTGGTACTGATGCTTATAATGAGTCAGAGTTCTCCATAGGAGCTGCTTTCTCTGACAGGACGACATCTTCTCAGCAAAGAACAACCAATCCTAAGAAATGCAAGTTCATGGGATGTAGCAAAGGAGCTAGAGGAGCGTCAGGGCTATGCATCGGCCACGGAGGAGGGCAGAGGTGTCAGAAGGCGGGTTGCAACAAAGGCGCTGAGAGCAAAACCACGTTCTGCAAAGCACACGGTGGAGGAAAGAGATGCCAACACTTGGGGTGCACAAAGAGCGCTGAAGGCAAAACTGATTATTGTATCTCTCATGGAGGTGGGAGACGCTGCGGCTTCCCTGAGGGATGCGCTAAAGCTGCACGTGGCAAATCCGGGCTATGCATCAAACACGGTGGCGGTAAGAGGTGTAGAGTTGAAGGATGCACGAGAAGTGCCGAGGGGCAAGCTGGTCTTTGTATCTCACACGGTGGTGGGAGACGGTGTCAGGCGTCAGAGTGTACAAAAGGTGCTCAAGGGAGTACTAACTATTGTAAAGCTCATGGCGGTGGGAAGCGTTGTATATTCGCTGGGTGTACTAAAGGAGCTGAAGGGAGTACTCCTCTGTGTAAAGCGCACGGTGGAGGGAAACGTTGTATGTTTGATGGAGGTGGGATATGTCCTAAGAGCGTGCATGGTGGGACGAGTTTCTGTGTGGCTCACGGTGGTGGGAAGAGGTGTGTTGTGGCGGGGTGTACTAAGAGCGCTCGTGGGAGGACTGATTGTTGTGTGAAGCATGGCGGTGGGAAACGGTGTAAGTGTGTTGGGTGTGAGAAGAGTGCGCAAGGGAGTACTGATTTTTGCAAGGCGCATGGTGGTGGGAAACGGTGTTCTTGGGGAGGTGGGGGATGTGAGAAGTTTGCTAGAGGGAAGAGTGGTTTGTGTGCGGCTCATAATAGTATGTGTATGGAGAAAGGTGGAAGCAAGATTGGTTTGATAGGGCCAGGGCTTTTCCGTGGTCTTGTTGTTTCTACTTCTTCTCAAACCACTACTACTACTAGTACTACTGATCATTCTCTGGCGGGAGTTAGTGTGGTTTCTGATTGCACTGACTCCAGTGAGCAAAGACAGAAGCAGATGATACCAATGCAGGTTCTTGTGCCTCCATCAATGAAGTCCTTAAGCTTCTCAAACACTGAAACAAACAATAATAGGAGTGGGAGGAATGTCTTTGACTTTATGGTTCCGGAGGAGAGAGTTCATGGAGGTGGGCTAATGTCTCTGCTTAATGGCAGCTTGAAACAGACTTTCCGTTATGGAACTTGAAAGCTTTTCTCTTGGTGTGAGAGAGACACCAAGACACCAAAAAGCTTATGTAATATTGTATAGTATTATTCCTTTGTCCCTTGGGTCATTTTGTATATTCATGGGTTTGTGTTTTTGTATGGGTCTTGTAATGAGTCTTGACCATCTAGTCGATGGCTAGAACTTGTTTATTTGATTTTTTAATTTGGAATTTTGCAATGTAGTATAGGAAGTGTTGTTATCGATTTTTTTCAGTGGACTCATCAATGGATGCTTGTTGTGTTGTGTTTGGTTTGCTTTTATGCATTCCTAAGTTTCAAGTCTATTCAAATGCGTAATCCAACCAACGTTCACCCACGTTCCTTCTTATAGCCTTCTAAGTGAATCAGATTGATACTTTGATTATTTGCAATATCGAATTGGTTTAGACTAAGTAAACGAAATCTTTTTGGTTAGAAAGCTCATATGTACATGGTTTACCTTTTTTTCTTACCACTGAAATTATCTGGTTTTATGATTACGAATATCTAACTCAGCAGAACCATGAAAATCTCCATAACCATCCCTAAAAACTATACAATGATTTAAATCCCATCCCAATGTTTGCCCCACTTAATTTTTTTGTCCTTTCAATTCTTTTGTGTTTTATTATTATTAATATGTGTGTATAGTGCTTGCATCATACATGAGTCAGTGCTTGCTAAGCAAGCACCCATAAAAGAAAATAAAAAATGAAATTATATAATAGATATGGAAAGACAATGTTGCTTGGCTCGGCGACACAAGACAACTACTAAAACCAATCAAAGATCTATAGAGAGAGTACTATAACTTGGAGCAAAAGGCTCTCGATTGCCAAATTCTTATAAATAATTAACAAAACACCAATCCTACTAGCCTAAACCGGTCAGGTTTAGGCCATACGTACATAAAATGTAGAGGTCATACCTGAAAGATTGTGTACTTCAACAGAACATGCTTATATTATTTAAATTTTGTATTTTTTATTCTGGCCTTTTTCTTGTCTTTTAAAGACAATTAGTACTTCTCGAGATTTTTCTCATAAATTAGATAATACCAAAGTCAAGTTCAATGTGATCCCAACATATATTATACCTCTAAATCTTAGGGCTCTATAACTTATTATTGGAAACATTTTTTTCCAAGCTACCTGCCTCTCCATCTAAAAAAGAGAGAAATATAATTCTTATTTCTTGGTTTGTTTGTTAAGTTTAATCAGAAATCATATAAACTTTCAAGAAAGAAAGAACAGTATATAAAAAGTTAGTGTTGGTCTCTATAACTTTTTAAACACACTATTAGCCTTTCCCTATGATTATTCAACAACATGGGGTGGGGGCTTATTTTTTTGAAGTCCATTTGCATGCATCCAGTGGTAACATAATCATTATTTTTAATTTCTTATATAAAAACGTTCAAGTGTGTTGGATCTTGTTAGTGAAAACTCTAATCCATTTCGACCAATAAATATATATTTTAGTTAATATTGTCCAGAGAATGAGAAGTAGGCTGCAGTTTTATCCCAGACTAGTAGATGTGGTTTTCCTCCTAACCTTAGGTATATTAGGCAAAAAGAATAGGTATATTTAATTAATTTACAAGTTTATTGGGAAACCTGCATTAACCAATAATTTTAGGGTAATGATTGAATTGAGTATAAACCTTATCTTTATTATACTGTTTCATTGGTTTAAAATTTAAATTGCTGATGTTGCATGGATGACTATTTATTCATATCAGTGCATATACACACAAATTTGGGCTCACAGCTTTAATTAGATTTCAGTTTGTATAATTTTAAATATTTTAAACACAATAATTCAGTATTAAAAGATATATTTGAATGTAAAAAATACAACAAGACTAGAGCTTCTTCTTTTTTTGCTTCTGTTTGCTTGCAAATTGGAGATGGTTATCGTACAACATATAACTTGTAAGAATGATGTCATTCTCCTTTTCCTTCTACGGTACAGAGATTATAGAAATAATTTCCCACTAAACCTTTTCTTTTTAAGTGCTTTTATCTTTATTACGGTAAGCTTACTTCGTCGAGATCATCTAAAGACAAGAACACTTCATCCAAACATGAGAGTTCTGCCCCATCATCATCTTCTTCATCGCTGCAGTTTTGTTCATACACTCTGCATATCACCCACTTGCTATAATCCTGCACACAAAACAATCCAAACCACGTACATACGTGGAGGTCAAATTGTAATTTTGGTTTTAGTAAACGTAAACTTTATTTTTCCTATTTTTTTGAATAACAATTGAAACGTAAGCTTTAAGTTAAAGAGTTAATAACTTTAGTCTTGAAACAAAATGGGTACTTACGGGTTTATGTGTAGAACTAGTAGAACCACGGTTTGATCTCTTAGAAGATCGACTAGAGGAATCTGGAAGGGAATATTCTTGCATGACCCAGTTAGTCTGAGAATCTCCGAGATAGAACGTTAGATACTTTTTTATGCCCACTTTCTTGTGTGTGGAGCTTGTGAAGATTGGCTCGTCTATTCCCACTGATCCCCAATATCCATTGCTTGTCACTCTTTCTTGGGTCTTTCTACTATAGAAGTACCATTGCCTCCCTTCTTGCAGTGCTTTCCCTATAATTATACATATGCAAAGTTTAATTCATTAACAAATGCCATATAATCGCGAACTTGGAAAAACTTTATATGAAACTTCTTCTTACTATCCAGAGGTTTATCATTGTGTTATGGTGAGAAAATATGGGTTTATCTATCCTACCGTATGCCTGCTTAACTATATGGTCCATCATCAAACTATATGGATAAAAATATAGTCTAACAAAGTTAGTGTAAGATCAAATGTCAATAGCATGTGTGTTTGATTGTATGTCTACGTACATGTGTTTGGTGTGTGCGTGTGTCTAATATTTGTATATGATTGATTGTGTTTGTGTATCATGAGATCGAATGATTGATATAATTGGTGCACATGTATGACTATGGAGAAAGCAATACTAATTATGGTTCACCAATAAACATATTCCTTCCAAGAGAATAAAAAAGGAAATGTATTAGTGTGGTGTGTATTTTAAGATTTTGGAAACAAAACAATCCTTAAGAAGAGCTACCGAACAAAAGTGTACTGCTAAGAAAAGAGAGTTTGGTTACTTAAGTTGGTGACAACATCAATCTCTATCCTTTAACTTTGATTATCTCACACACACACATATTGTCAACTATACGTATACATACATGATCTAAAATGCATGCATATATAGACAGGTAAGAATCAGATATGGACATATATGTTGCATGATACATATATGGAGAGAGATATGTGGGTGTGTATACCGGGAAGGTCCCAAGGATCGTAAGGGTAAAGATCAAGGTCTGGGATGACGTCAGGATGACAAGGCAAGAGTGAAGCTTTGCGGTGGAGGAAGTGGACGACAAGCTCTTCATCCGTTGGAAAAAACCTGAAGCCCGGTGGTAGATTCATTGATGACGATATTGATCTTAGTACTAGTTCACATGTACATACACATAGATGTGGTTGCGTGCGTGTGTGTGTGTGTGTGTAGAAGAAGGTTAAATATGGGGAGAGTAGATGATGTGGAACAAGATGAAGTGTGTGAACGAAATTGAGGTATATATAGGAGATACAAAAAGAAGATCAAGGAAAAGGCAGAATAAGGAAGTCATATACTTTTCTATATATTATATAACACCATTAATTTATACTATTTTAAAATACGTAATTAAAAATGATAAATGAAAAAAAAAAAGAGAATGATGGTACGTTGTAAGTAAGTGCAATGGAACTAAAAAAGATATGAGTAATCAATGTCAAATGGGGCATTTGAAAGCTAATTTTCAGAGAAGTCGTCGGCTTAAGTGGATCTTACAATTTCGGCTGCTGTATATTTCTTTTTACTTTTGCTTTTTAATTTATTCCTAAAACAAAACTTCTGTGTTTCCATAGTTGATATGCTTTCTAGTAACTAAGCATATAAAAACTTGCAAAGACCTTGTAAATTCGTAACGGATTATCTATCTGACTTTTTCAATATGGAAAAATGAGACTGAACAAAAGGAGAAAGAGGCGGGTGGAGACGAGAAGTGTGCAGGGTTGGATACTTTCATACTTCCACGCAAAAGAGTATCTTCTTGGCCACTAAGAAGAAGATTCTTATCCACTTCTTATTTCTTCTTTCTATATCTATATTTTTATAATGACTTTAATGTCGAGTTATATTCATTCCGAGAGAAGCATATGACCAAATTAAATTAAAGTTAAATAAAACAAATCAATACTTTTTTTTTTTGTAAACTAAAACAAATTAATACCTTATATATACTAAATAAAATCACTCAATACTTTGTACTATATATGTTACCCCTCCAAATTGTGGCCGAGTATAAGGTCTTCGTGAGGCGCAGACAAAAATTTTCTTTTCTTTGTCGGCTTTTACCACTTAAGATCGTAATAATTTGTTACATTTTCTTCCTCTCGTGGCAACAGTAATGGGGGCACGTCAAGTCAGAGCACATATGTTATTTGGGCTCTTCCCTAGATAGCTTGTCAGTTATTGTGGTGATTAATGTTCAAAAAAAATTATTGTGGTGATTTAAGTTAATTATTTCATGAAAGTATAAGGAGTATTGTTTTGGAAGTTTCACCCCAAAAATATATGATTACTTTATCTATGTAATAAACTGAACTAATAAAGAAAATCATGATCTAGTTTAAGCATTAAAAATATAAAAAGATACTTTAAAATTTTGTATATAAGACGGATATTCAATTTATGTATGATCAACTATAGTATATATTTTTCAGTTCAATAAACTATAGTATTTTTCCTTGTATATTGTCTTACATTCCCATTAACATCTACAAAACAAACTATCATGTTTGCGTTACATTAAACTTTTGGTAAAAGAAAAGGAAATACAAATGTAAACACAGTTTGACATGTAAACATAACATTAGACATTAACGATTGCGCTATATACTTTAATAATCCACAGTTCACCTATATGCTAACTTCTTACAGAATTAGAAACACAATATAAACACTTCATTTGTTCAATTTGTAAATCACCAACCAGCAAATGTCAATCATAGTGTTCATTGTTTATGGCCTGTATCTACGTTTTAACGATCAGTTTCTATTTTATTAATGAAGTCCACAGTTTACGTCAACGACAAAACTTAGCTACAAACCAAAATAATGGCTACTGCATTCAAAGTCGAGGAGGAGGATCTCGAGGTCGAGTGATGATGACACTTCATGCTGAGATCATGCACCCGCAATAATCTACGTGGCGCACATGGAAATGGTTTGGTCGTCAACCATAGGATTATGGTGCCCACTTTTGCTCTCTTCCTTTGCCTTCATCTTGAGATTTTGTACCTTTATTTGTACCCAATACCTCCTCTCTCTCATTATATTACTGCACTCAATCCTATTTTTATATGAACTTGAATTATTTTCCATTTTTATAATAATACAAGTATTGAATTTGTATACAAATACAATTCTCTTGACATACTAACTTTTAGTTTGCACCAACAACACAAATTTATAAGAGAATATAGATTAATACATAAAGTTGTTCTTATAAATAATGACTAAAATTAACAAAATAATGATTTAAGTATGTATGAAGAAAACTTTAAAAGTTATCAATCTTTCTCATATGCAGTCCCCCCTCAAGTAGCAATCAGTGCCTTTTGTTATAAAATTTAGATCCACACAAACTCAAAGACTGCCCATAAAAATTGAGAGTTCAAACTGATTTATCTCCTTATTTGGACCACTTCTCTCTTAAAATACTAGAAACTATATGTTATTTATCTGTTTTAAATAATCGGCTTAGTGGAAACCCCTTTAATCCAGTGGTTTGACTAATGGTTCATTAATGCTTCTACACCACGAGATCTGGGGTTCAAACCCTAAAAAACGCAAATTATGTAAATCATGGAGAAAAATGGTTATAAGAGGTCTTCAGCATAGTGCAAGGGCGTATCATCGAATATGGATCTCATAGGGCGGCTCGGAGCGATGCAGTCGGACGTGCATTCTCATATGATGGTAGAATTGTCGGCTGTAGAATCGTCTATGTAATATTTTTCATCGTTGTAATAGCATAATTAATCAGACGTTCAAAAAAAAATCGGCTTATTATCCTAATTATATATATATACTTGCATTTCATATTGTTAGTAACTTCGGAAACTTATTAAGCAATTCATTAGACGAATTAGAACATAGCAGTAGGCAACCCTAATGAATAGGAGTGTTTGGGTGCTCTCCTCAATCTTGCTTCAGATTTCACCAAGGTTTTCAAATTAAATATTTTTTATACTAATAAAACTGTGGACTTAATATTTTTATTTTTATTTTAACTTTTTGGACTTTGTGATGATCTATTGCTTACGCTTACGCACGCACATGCCCACGCCACACGCGTGATCAATAGATCTTTGTCTTCTTTAGTTTTCCACATTAACTATCAATAAAATACATTTTCATAATTTCATTAGAATAGATCATTTAGTTGTTCAAAAAAAAAATAGATCATTTATTTTATATTTATTTATTGTTTGCGTTTATAAAAATGCACTAAAACATATGAAAATTTGAAAACCAAGGGTAGTATTTAGTGATCCAAAACGGAAAGACGCAAAAAATTAGGAAAATTAATCTTATTCTTATGGTAATAGACTAAGATCTAATCAAATTAGATCATATAGATTAGTGGTACCAGTCTCGCTATGGGACTAAAATCATCTCCAATGTAAAACTTTATTTTTTTTCCAAAATGAAGCAAAATTAAAAATAAAGTAAAATTGTTTTAATCCTACTCTATTTCCTACTCCATCATAGAGTGATGAACAAACAAAAAATAGATTACTCCATTTATGAAGTAAATTTCATTATGAAGTGAGATATAAAGTTGGATTGGAGTATTTCTTACTCCATATTCATTTTTACTCTATTTTAGAGGAAAAAATGGAGTGAGGATGGAGATATCCTAAGATCATATCTCGAATATCAATCGGAGTTTTTCTATAAAAGTATAAAACTAAAAAAAAAATAACAATGAAAAATACCCCATTAGGATTCAAGAATACTTGGAAAGCAAAACTATCACTCTTGCAAAAAAGCATTTTATATTTTTACAACTTCATAAAGAATTTGATTTCAAATAAAAGCTATTGAGCTCAAATTAATAATATGTATAATATTAGCCAATAATTAGATTATTTCCAATTTATTTTTATATTTTCTTTTATAATAGATGAACTCTTTCATAGAGATGCATTTAATGCTGTGTATACTTTTGTAATAGAATGATTCTATTTTTAGAAAATATAGAAAAATTAGAGATGCTCTTATTGATATGACTCAATTAACATAAGGCAGAAGCAAAGAAACTTAAAAAGTACTAGGATTTAAACAAATATGACAAATGAAAAATTGCGTTAATGTCTTCGAGTAATATTCTTTTTTTTTTTTTTGCTAAAATATTCGTAATATTCTTTACCAAAAAAAGATTAACATGGACTACGTGGTGTTAATAATGGAGAAATACTGAACTATGGTAAGCAATGAATCAACTCAATCTTAATTAGCGATGCTAATTATTATAAATTATTGGATTAAACTTTTAATTAATATATAGTAGATGAGATTAGGGGAGAGGAGATTGAATATAGTTTCGGCTAATTGTTGTGTGCAGTAGACGTAACCAACTAACCATCACACAAATGGAAGTTAGGCAAAGGTCAAAGTCAAACTTGTCCATGTCTTTATACTCACATGCCCACATCTTCTTGTTCTATCTCTTTTACATCATTACTGTTTGTAAAAAGCCTTCGTTCTTATCTTTAATTTCTTCTTAAAACTTTATCTGTAGCATGAGTGCATGACCATCGTTTCTTTACTTCTCGTAATACATGCGATGACTACACAATGGATTAATGAATAAAATTGCGATAGAGATGTGTTGAAAGTAGGGAAAGTTAAAGAAAAAAAATCATTTTTTTTACACCAGAAAAAATCATTTAATTGTGAGTTTGCAGTGTTCCAAAAAAAAAAAAAATTGTGAGTTTGCCACAAAACCTTCTTCTTTTTTCTTTTTGGCAAATTGAGAGGTTCTTTGAAAAGATAAAGGCTCTGAATGATAACTGTGCGGTTTGAACGGTGCATGACAAGCGGTTTAACTGTGGTGCGATTTTAACAGTTATAAAAACGTATAAATATATGGTATATGTAGAGATTTTTGTTACTGTTAACTGCGGTGCGGAACATGGTGATTCGTAACATTCGAAGCCAAAGAAAACGCCGTTTGGTCTTCGAACAATTATAGTCTTCTTTAAATATTATATGTCAATTTTCAAATTCAGACACCCTCAAAATATACAATTAGAAGAAACTGCAACAACAAAGCTTTGGTGTCTTCCCCGATATATCAAAGTACTGATTCAGTCGAATGCAACACATAAAAGCTTTTTAGTGGAAGTAGTATGAATAACATTCTGTTTTTATCTCATCAAGTATCCAAAGATTTGACTACTCCCACTCCTGGTAAGACCTACCAATTATTACACTACTGTAAACAATAAGCATTCATATGAAGATAAAAGGAAATATAACATGAGACAAGACTCTCTCTTATCTGCTAAATCCCAACATATAGTTTTACCCCAAAAATTAAAAGGAGAAAAATTAAATATCTGGAAAAGGAAAAGTAACCACCAAAACCTGATGACTGTATAATATGACAAAGTCCACAAGCAAAATGCTGCTACAATATGATTTTGGCGTCGAAAAAATGTAACACGTACGACTTCTAGTGCTAAGGCCTGAGTAGTGATGTCCCATTAAGAATCACTTTCAAGCTTCTAGGAAGTTAAAACAACAGTTGCAATTTCTAAGAATGAGGTAATTAAATAACACGTGCAGTTGCAACTTCAAGTCTTTGATGTCTAATCATGAGAACAGATTTTTTGACAATTTTAGAAAGATTAAAGATATTACAATCCAATTCGAATCTAAAACGTGTGTGTAAGTGTGACTTTCTCTCTTTTTATATCTAAGATAAGGTTACCCAAACATTGTAAGAATACTCTAATCAAGTTAAAAAAAGAAGCAAATGTTACCTTTCAAGGCTTAACTTTTTCTGTCATTTACTTTTCTTGATGTAAATAAATTAACTAGGCATTAACTTTACATCTGGCGACTTTGCTGCACGCTGCTTAGCTGATAGCTGCCTTACAACAGTTATGATTTATTTCTACAAAGTTCAGAGTTAGAAGCCTAAGTTTAGATCCTAAAATTTACACTAAGTATTTTGTAGTGTTTAAATGAAAACAATTAGGGAATAAATAACATGGACAACAATATCCTCAGAACACAACGATGTAATCATGTATGAGTCGATAAAAATGAACTATATTTGTATGCCAAATAGCATAGAGACATCGGGAGAGAGAAGGACTGTGACTGAACTCGATTCCGAGCTGTCTACGTACCCTCGACGAGACAAGTCTTAACGTAGTTCGATTTCATCACCTCGAATGAGATGTCGGTTTCATCAGTCTCGAGCGAGACTCCGGGTTCGTCTGGTTTCATTGGTCTTGTGTGAGACATTGGCTTTGTGTAAATGGCATCGTATTTACGAGCTCGTGCCATAAGCATGATCTAGGTTCCTCGTTGTGGTCCATAAGATTGAAACATAATGATTCGATAATCATGGAAGTGATTATAAGTATTATGGTCGTTTATCCTTCTTCTTCTAATACTATACCTTCTCTTATTTATGTATCTTTTTTCTTATGAGAGCTCTCTGAAAATAGCCTCCCCACCCCCCTCGAGAGCTACGTCTTTGTCTTTTATAAGAGGAGCTCGCCACCGTCGAACTCGGTATGATGTTGCACGTGTTCCTTTATTTTAGCTTTGACTTCCTTAATTCTTGGAATGTGTATATCTTTTAGTTAAATATAATGATCTTGATTCATTCAATAATCTCTGAACAAGTCTTTTAACCACTTCGATCTTAAGTCGGTCCAAACGTCACACCGTTTCTTCTAAACCAAGATTTGCCGAACCATTAATCAACTTGTTCTGTTGGTGGGAAGGATTGTGTGACAAATCCGGTATCAACATCAGTGAACGTATGAGACAATGACAATACCAGACTACATGAGATGATGAAACAGGAATCAAAATATGACTGTTCTTAGAGTAAAATGATCTTACTAGACTTAACAGTTTCCTTACATCGTCTACTATGAATCGGTCTATGCTCTACTAAGTTGCGGATGTAATTACCATTCAAGTGAATTTGCCGACACATTTTGCTGTCCCGTTTGCAAAGACTGGTGATCACCTGCTGAGATCATGACTGAACAAAGACGCATAAAGAAAGTAAACGACCTAACTGAGAGTCCGTGAAAACTATATCTAACAGAGGGAAGAAATGAGAACGTTTAGTGAATAAACAAATCATTGATTCACAATTAATAGAGTAAATAAAAACGATTATGGCTTCGCCCGGGTTCGAACCGGAGACCTTCAGTGTGTTAGACTGACGTGATAACCAACTACACCACGAAACCTTTGGTGTTATAATGTACCGTATCATACAATATTTAGTTAGGAGTTCACTAGTATATTTCATTATTTCTACTTGTTTGGATCAATAACAAAAACTGAGATGGTACCCGCTAAACAAGTAAATTACTAGTAGAAATAATGAATCTATTTAAATATTCTTACACTTTGGATCGGATTTGGATTCAAAAATTTCGGTTTGGATCTCAGTTTCTGGATTTTTGGCCAAGCTAATTCCCAACCATAAATCAAGAAACAGCTCACTTGGAAAAATAACAATTGTTGAAATGTAGTTTATAATGATGTAATTTACAAAATTTATAATCATATCCTAATACATTTTAGGACGAGATGTTTGAAACATATATTTTATTCAAATCATCTCTCACATTCTGCAAATTTTTCTTGTTTGAATAATAAAAATAAGAAAGAAAAGAAAATGAAAAATCTCAATCGTCTTGCTTGAAGAAGTACACTAAGCTTTAGTCTTTGCTGATTGTCCTGTGGGGATATTTCCACCGTTTCCAGCTGCTGCTTTAGTAGGAGAAGCATTAGAGCTGGCATAGTTTTCAAATGATATATCCATAGTTACTCCTTTCTTAGCAGAAGCTGCCTTCACGAATTCACCTACTGCTCGACCCCATTTCACCATGGCCGATGTCAGTTCCTTACTTTGTTCAAACGTTATCGCACCCGGACCACTCTTCTTTATCTCAACCAAAGCATCTCCCATTGTCACCAACCCATCAACCAGCTTCCACGGATCCTATTATCATTAAAAACAAAAGAATGTAAAGAAGTCTATAACATGCTCATATATTTTTTTAAAAAGTCTATAACTAACGAACGTGGAGTTGGTCGTCTAGTGGTTAAAACTTTTGAATCATCAAGGGAAGTGTCTAAGGGAATGAACACTTACTGATTTTCCAACTTGGGTACCATCCAATGGAGACAAAGCTAAGAATAGGTGCATAGCTTGAGTTGAAATATTATCGCTCTCTATTGAATACGTATCAGGTGATACAGTCTTGAAGCTGGCCATGTAGTCATTCAGCTTAACAAAGAACTCCTTGAAATCTTTGTTTGCAAGACACCTAGTTTCTAGGTCAAGTAAGAAGGTTTGCATGCCTGTGTAAGCGAATGGCTCAACATCTTTGCCCGTTTTGGGAATGTTTCGTAAATAGAAAGGTAACGAGAACGGTGATGTTGATTGACGAACGCTAGATTGCTTAGAAAGAGATGCATATGTAGGGTCGGTATAATCAATATCAAATTGTGTTAGCTCGATTGGTTTGCCATTTATCTCGGAGACCGCCTTCACAAATAGACCAATCCTTCCGACCCATTCGAACATAGACCCGGACAACCTATCCCATTGTGGATCAGGCATTACATTTGAAGTGCTTGTCTTCATCTCAGTAGAAAGCTTCTCCATTGAAACCAAGGCCTCTATCAACCTCCATGAATCAAACTATCACATAAAACATACACATACAATCTTTTTCAAAAATTGCTAGTCATTAGTTAGACATTTTATAGAAGATTAGTGCCTAAGCAAATGTCTAGATATTGCTTATAACGATTTTATTTTATTTTTTTAAAGAGTATCTAGAAAATTCATTTCGGTTATTATCGATTTGCCACCTAGACGGGTGCTTAGCCCACCAAAACCGAATTTTAGAACATTTTTAACTAATGAAAACTTACTGATGTTCCGGTTTGGGAACCCTTCAATGCAGAAATAGCCGTGAAGAGCTGGTCAGATTTGACTGATCCGGGTGGTGCCGGTTGAAAGCAACTCGTTATGTAACCTTTCAGATTTGTGAAGAAGTTCTTGAACTCTACGGTCGTGGGAGACTTACCCTCCAAGGCACCTACGAAATCTAGTAAACCTTTGGAAGCGTAAGGCGCAAACTCTTTGCCCGTTTTGGGAAAGAGAGCCAAATAATCGAGTACGGAGAATGTCTTCCCTTGAGCTTGAGCTTGAGCTTGAGCTTGAGCTTGTGTTTCATATACATTGCTTAATGCAACAAGTAACACTAAACATACTGCTAATGAGATTCTTCCCATTTTTTCCTTGGAGATACTTAATATAAACAAGAAAATATTTATTCTTATTGTTAATATTATTTTTTTGTTTTTTTGAGGTTTTTTTCTTCTGTATATGCTTTCTAGGAGAACTTGGTTTATATAGATGTTAAGAAAGTCAAAATTGAACTGAATTTGAGGCGACGAATGGTTTTTTTTTTTCAAATTGATTTCCTCTTTTCTCGATCTATTTTTAGAAAGGATTAATATATTCACCAAACTATAAATTTGCACCAATTATTTATTTTATATTAACCTCCACTTTTCTCTGAAACTACTTTTAGAAAGGATCGATTCATTGTTGTAGAAAAGGATCAATTTATTTATCAATCTATGTAGCACCAATTATTTATTTTCTATTGCTCTCTGTTCTTCTCTATTTTTATAAGAATCAATTTCTTCATCAAACTAAATCTAAATAAGAGCTGAGAATAAATTGATTTACACTACCCGTATAATGATCAAACATGTGTACAAAAGGAATATTATGAAAAATGAGTTATTCTGTCATTTTTAGTGTACGTTTAGTGCAAGTAATTGCATTTTAGTTATAAAAAATAATTGCATTTTGCATGCTTCCTTCTTCAAACCTTGTCCCCATATAAATTGATTTACACTACCCTTATAATGAGTTATTCTGTCATGACGTCAAAAAAAAAAAAAAAAAAAAAAAAAAGAGTTATTCTGTCATTTTGCATGTTCAAACTTTGTCCCCATATAGACACTGCGTCGTGTTTCCCTAACAAGATAGCAGGATGAGCATCTGCTTCTTTGTTCACTCCGTTGTTCCTGGGATCAAACCAAAAGTCAAGCTGTCTAGGTCTTAGCATCAATGGCTGATCAAAGAGATTCACAATCAACATAGGCAAGAAACAGAACATTCCCAAATACTCCAAGATAGCTTTTATGGCAAGGGATTGATCAAAGGGATTCACAACCAACATTGGCCAAAAACAGAGCATTCCCAAAATACTCCAAGATAGCTTTTTTTTAATGACATTTGCAATGAATTAAAGTTCCTCACAAGACTCTTGACTATTTTCAAAACAACCTACCAATGCTACAACTCAGCAAACTTAACACAAGTCAAGAACTGGTTCTGACTAGTTCACAACAACTCAAAGCATAAACCTTTCGATGTAGATTTGGACTAACATAGGCTAGAAACAGAGCATTCACTATAGTGTAATGTTTTTCATGTCTAAATGCGCAGTATGTTGGGATCAGAAGTTTCAGTGACTGATTATCCGGGAAAGATCTCAAAGGGGATTTTGATCTTCATAGTGATGCTGTTGCAGAGAATAACACCAAAGGTGAATGATTGGTTCTGTTACATTGTTGTATATTCATCTTGTATGCCACTCTTCATATTAGTCTTAAAGATAATTCGTGACAAACTTGATTTATCTTTGCTTAACTGAGACTTCAAGTGATAATTCATGGATGATAATGTTAAAAGGTAAAAATGGTGCCTTCTGGTATCTTCTTAGAGATGCAACATTTATTCACACTTGTATAACTGAGATTTATAATAATGAGTCATAGTCAATGTACGAGGTAAATACAAGAACACCCCCACTTATCTTATAAAATATATCATGTTTAACCTGAAAAATAAACACAATTAATCAAAATGTAACCACAGACAAATATCCCATTCAGAGAGAAACTCTTTGCCTTTTCACTTTTCCTTATGGATTCTGTTGGTATTGAGAACATCGTGAAAAATAGCAGGTTTCTTGGTAACTGGAGCCAGCTCCTGAGTGATATACACCACAATATATACAAGACCCCGTTTTAGTGACCATTACAGCGAGAAGGGGAAAGAGAGAGAGTGTGTGTACCTCAACAGCAGCAGCTAAAGCAAGGACGGTAGCTTCAGCCCAAGGTCTTCCCATTATTTGTAATCCTATTGGCATCCCTTCCTTATCATACCCAACCTACGTTTTTGTTGTCACGTGAGTTTAGTTGTAAAGATAAAATGATTATTGCAAGAATGAAAACATGATAGGTCCAAGTGTACTGCTATAAAAACATTGCTTACAGGGACAGATATGGCAGGGAAGCCCAGGAGATTTGCAGCTACAACAAACCGCATTAGATAAGCTGAAAAAAAAAATGAGAAGCAATCTTCATATCAGAAGTTGTAAACTCTTATACACCTGAATAAGACAGAGAAAGTAACACCAAAAGTGAAGAAGTTTAAGTATTTTGTCTGACAAACCTGCCACTTGAAAATTGGTTTCTCCATTTTTCACAGCCTCAGGGGGTATCAAAGGAGCCGTCATACTGTTTGTACAAAACAACATGACTCCAGAATTCATATAGAAGTAACGTATCTGAAGACATTTGGAAGCAAATGTTGTGTTGCATGGAATATTTTTACGTACCCACATGTAGGCGTCACAATAACATCAACGTTTTTGAAAATATCCAAGTGATACTCCATCAACCTTCTCCTGTAACAAAGAAGTTTATACAAGCAAGCATCCACTATAGAGAGAATGGTTGTATAAAACTTAATTTACCTAAGACACTGAGCAGCAATATAGTCTGAAGCAGAGAATGACTTGAAGATCGCAAAGCTAGTACGAGTATCATAAGATAACTTTGGATTTTTCCTGAAACATAAGACAATGAAGAGAATGATTTAGACCAAAGCTACTGATATAAGAACAAAAGCTTAAAGACATACCCAGCCTCACAGTAAGGAGTAAGAGAACACAGTGTTGCAGACCCAATCGACACAACATGAGCTGCACGCATTTCTTCCAGTTCAGGAACCACTATTTCCACTACCTGCAATAGTACACCATATAGAGGTTTTAGATGAAACTATATTATTGATAGATAAACCTTATTCAAATGATCAGCTTACTTGGCAACCATGATTGTTCGATAAGAGCTTAAGAATATCTTCACATTTGTCAGAGATGTCACTTGAATGAACATCATTAAACCACTGCATTAAATAAAAAAACAATGCACTATATACAACTGAAGTAGCAAAATCCAACTCAGTTAAACTATCATGGACAGAAAACTGATGTATCGGAAGCTATGATAATGCACGTTTAGTCTTTGAATGCCCGAGAAAAATAATAGACTAAACAATTAGAAATATTTGGAAGATTTTCTAAATATTCACTCTGAATCAAAAACTCACCGTTGTATATTTCCCTAGCCTTAGAGATCCAATAGCATTGCCTCCATTGTGAGATAATAACTTGGGAAGACATGGTGGTGTCTGCAGAATAATTTCAAACACCAAGTCATAAGGAACACATTGCAAGAATACTAGCCATGTTCAGTTGATTACATAGGAACACAACGTACCGGGTTCAAGTTAAGTCTATCTGCAGATGAAGAGCCCAATATCACTGCATACCTGAGTAACACACAAAGGCAGATTAGCCAAAAAAAATCCAGGTTTAATCCAAAAATCGAACATCTGAAATGGTGGTACATGTGTGTTTTGCTTTGAATAGTTTTACTTTTGTGTTGCACCTCCACTCACTATTGTTGACTGCTTTACAAAGATTTAAAGATTGAAACAATATGGTCATTCACTAGACTAATCCTAGGGTCAAGAAAGAAAAAAAAAACTTACACCAATAGAGTATCTTCTAGGGATGAAGCAAGTGGACTAACAACTTCCACTGTTCCACCTGCACATAGTGACCTGTAGATATGACAAACCATACACATAAGTTCAGATGGTTGTTCTGTTTCAGTATCTTGATTCTCTTAACTCTTACCCCGTCATATCTGTCCGACCATATGTTGTTTTCAGTCCAGTTACACCACAGAGTGATGCAGGGATGCGAACAGAACCTGCATTTCCAGACACAAGTAAAGCATACAACGAAAGATCAAACAAAATCAAGATAACTTTGATGATACCTCCACCATCTGTTCCTAAAGCAGCTGGACATAGTCCAGAGGCTACAATAGCTGCTGAACCTGAAGAAGATCCGCCTGTGTACCTTTCAGGTGCATGTGGGTTTCTTGTTGTTCTGCAAGAAACACACTGAAGTAACAAAACAGTTTACAAGTAAGATTTGTGTTCTGTGCTGTGTTGCTTACCCATAATTTGAATTGTTCCCTGAAGTCCCCATTCCTAACTCATGCATATTAGCCTTCCCAAGTAAGATTGCACCACAACTTCGAAGTCTTGAAACAACCACTGAGTCCTTCTCTACAGAACGCTCTTCATGTAGCCATGTTGTTCCACCTATAGATGCAAAATTCCTATAAAAGGTCTCTTATATCTTTAAGTCTTTTAAATGAAACATAAGAATGACACTACTTACCCGTTGTGGTATGCGGTAAACAGTCAATATCATCCTTGATTGTTATAAAAACTCCATCTAAAATGGATATTGGATGTCCTACACAACTCACATTCAACATGATTAATACACATACCAGAATAAATAGATCTCTTAGTCTGCAACATTACCTTGTTCAAACCTATGTGTAGAAGCTTCAGCTTGCTTTCTGACTTCATTAGCATCAAAGCTAATCAAAAACGGTGTTGGAGACTTGTCATACTTAAACTCCTCTATGATTGAGATTATTTGTTCTGCTACCTAGCAAATCAGCAACAAGGCTTTTTGATATGCACCAAAATAAAAACAGTAATTTTTTTTGAAAATTAAGATGACTAACCACAGATGGAGTTGTTAGCTTAGATCTATAAGCATAAGCGTAATCACGTATCTTCCAGTAACGAAAGGATGAGCCTGAATCTGCTTGGAAGCTAAGAGAAGGATCATACTGAGGAAGACACTTCAAGGCTGTTTCTAATCTGTTTAGAGGGCTTTCATCTTCTCCAACAAGGACAACATCAACCTCCGGTTCTAAGTTCAAACAATGATAAGTTTATGTAATGATTACAGAGTTTTCCATGTAAGTACAGAGCCTGTCTTGAACATAAGCTAGTGAAGCATTAGCCTATAGCCTCCAAAGTTTTTTTTTTTAAGTTACATATATATAAACCTTCAAATTTGTATAAATTTTTTAAATATAAATCATTGCTAAGTTGTATATAGCCCCCAAAATCTCAGAACAAGTCATGTGTAAGTATACAACATATGAATGATAAAACCACTTGTAAGATAAGAATATACTTTGAGATGGGAACACAGGTCTAAACATGGGCTCTTCTGGTATCACTGTGTTGCGAAAAATCTGCAAGTCGCAACAAGGAAAAAGCACATGTGTAACTATTCAGTTATCATAAAGTGAGTCTGATAAAAAAAACAGACCTGGGTCATGCCATTGTTCTTCTTCAATGTCTCTACAATCAATGAGCCTATAAGTGGTGCTTCAAGCATCTTAACAAACAACTTGAACAAGAAGCCAGTCAAATGAGGGGCTGCGACGTTACAAAAAACCATGTTAAGACATGTGTCTGAAACTCGTGTAACGTATAGAACCAGATCAGCATTATAATATTAACGAACCTTTGATGTCTTCTTCTTTATATTTGACACAAGAGACATCAACCTCGTTCACCGGTTTCATGACCTTAAACTTACCCATCTTATCAGACAAGAAATAAATTAAGACGTTAGATCACACGTCAGAAGATTCAGAGACCAGAATCAGAACAATGGCCATGGAAGATATATATAGATTGCAAAAGTCAAAGAAGAACCTGAGAAGGTTGATCTGATTTGGCGGTGATTAGTTAATGAAGCTGACACAGATTTGAAGAGGCCGTGCGGATGACCGGTGAAGTTTGTTGGAAACTTGAATGGTTGCTTGTACTAGATTTGTATATTGATTTTGTCTCGAAATGCTGAACAAGTCTAACGATATTCTCAAATTGACATAACGGTCCCCTTTATTGTGTAAAATTCTATTTTCTTCCCCTAATTATTGTTTTCACATTTCTACTACATAACCAACTGTGATTTTTACTTATTCAGAGCTCATAAGTCATAAGCATGTTCAGCTATCTAGAAGAATCAAATAGTGCGACTATGTTGTATATCAATAGTGAAATGCAAAGTTCTTGGATGGAAAATTAATTGGTTGTTACGCTATAAGAAAATTTGCCATAATATTGTTGGTTGACATAATCAACCAAAGATCACGAGACACGACTTGATCGAGCAACATCATTTACGACTATTAAGCCCATGTATCAGATGGATATTCTAATTTAAAGAAGTCATTGGTGATAGGATGCAAAAATATATTAAAACAATAATTTTGACTTCTTCTTTTTTGACCAACTACAATGATTTTGACTTTAAAATATCAACATTGTATTCACATGAATAGTGTACATAATCTTGGAAGAAGGCCTAATTATTACTCTCTCACACATGTTTTGCATTTGATTGTGACCATGCTGTTTATAAGGAAAAACTAAGCTACTTCAAAGATAAAAGAAATCATGTATACCATCATGATAACATCCAGCATGCTGGTGAGATACGTCTGATATAAGTTAGAATAATTACAACAGTTTAACCACTTTTATAACAAGGTGCAAGTTGGCAATATATGGTATAATAAGAAAGTAAGAAGGTGAATACACAGTGACAATGTTAATATCTTCTTTTGTTAGGTAGGTATAAAGTTTATCCCCCATTGATATGCATAGATCAGTAAACAAAAGATGAGTGTTAGGCCCTTTTACAATTATATTTTCGATGGCAAGAAATAAAAAGATCAGTTTTAAGGATACAAGATTTGGTTTAGTATTTTCAATCTTTCTTGTTAATTATTTTTAATTAAATCTGTTTCTTTTATTTGAAATCAAGGGAATAAAAATCTGATAACTATAAACCATATAAAAACAGAACTAATTCAACTAAACTTTAACTCACCCAAAAAAAAAAGAACCCAATAACTTAGTAGTACTTGTTAACAAAATAAAACTAAGACTGATGGGGATAAAGATCAAGGACAATGACCTAATTATTTAGATTTTTTCATATCTTCTTCTACAAATCTTACTTTATGACTTAGAATATTAAACCTTAAAATAGTACGTACTTAGTACTTGCTTATAAAATACAACGTAGTGATTAACTTCTTTATTGAAAAGAAAAGCTGGTCTTCTTCAGCGTAGAAATATCAAACACACTAGTTAGCTGGACCCCAGCATAGAGTTCCAAAAAGTCATATTAATCCATGAGTAACGTCACAAGACAGTCACACATCAACTCCTTAAACTCATAAACTCTGACAAACCACGTGTAATAGAGCAATAAGTTCACGTACCACAACGTCCTATCATGTTATCATTTTCCAACTCCACCACCACCACCACCGTTTCACCCATCATATAACAAAAACCATAACAAAAATCATTTTAAGACAGAACACACTTTTAACTAATAGATGGAGAAACTCTCTTACAACTCCTATCCCGACTCAACCGACTCATCTCCTCGCGAGATCGATTTCGATAACCCTCCGCCATGGGATGATCACAACCACCAGAGCTACAAAGTGAGGTTCATGTGCAGCTACGGCGGCAAGATTCAGCCACGTCCTCACGATAACCAGCTTACTTACGTTAACGGAGAGACCAAGATTCTCTCCGTAGATCGCGGGATCAGATTCCCCGTCTTGGCCTCCAAGCTCTCCGCCGTGTGCGGCGGCGTTGGAGATGTTTTGTTTAAGTATCAGCTTCCGGGAGAGGATCTTGACGCGTTGATCTCCGTTACTAACGATGATGATCTTGAGCACATGATGCATGAGTACGATCGCTTGCTTCGTGTGTCGTCTAAACCGGCGAGGATGCGTTTGTTCCTCTTCCCGGTTTCTTCCGGTGGGTTTGGATCGGAGGGGTCTAGTCACTCGGATCGTGATCGGTTCGTTGAGGCGTTGAATACGGTTCGTAACCGGTCTGAACCGGAGAAAACCGTAACCGGTCCGTTGAATAGTGCGGATTTTTTGTTTGAGACGGAGAAAGTTGTAGCTCCGCCGCCGCCACCGGCGGCACCGGTGGTGCTCGAGCCTCATACGCCGGTGGTTCAACCGGATCACGCGGCGGAGATGCAAAATCAAATGCTTGAGTTTCAGAGGATGCAAGTTAGGGATCAAGAACAGTTACTTCAGCAACAAGAAGCTGTTTATAGAAGGAAGAGTGAAGACGGTTTAATCTTCTCTCCGCCGTACGCACCGCCGCCGCATACGACGGTTCCACAAAACAGTACACAAGCGCCTCCGATGAACTTCTGGCAAGGAAACCACTGTAATCCAGGAGGCGTGTATCCAACAACCGCTCCGGGAATGGGATTACCGGAGCAGCCGGTATACATGGTTCCAGCCCCGGCTCCAACTCTGACTCCACATCCGGGAACTGTATACCACGCGCCACAACAACCTCAAAGCGTCATGAGACCAATAGCTCCAGGACAAGGCAACCAAAGTGGCTACTACCCTTACAGGGAACAGCACCAACCTGCTTACAACGTGGCTCAACCACAAGTAGGAGCAAGGGCACCACCACAACAGCAACAGCAACCTCCTCCGCCTTTTACCTCAGGTCCTCCTCCTCAACCGCAGTACTCTGCGGTTCCACCGCCACGGCAAGTGGTGGGAGTGCCAGATACAACGGCGTATACTCAGGTGAATTACGCTGGAGGAATGGGGAAACAAGTTTACTACACGGAGGCACCACCTCCACAGTACCATGGAGGAGTTGGTTTACCTGTGAATGGTATGAGCGAAGTGAGAACCGGACCAGACGGTAAGCCTGTTGTTATGAACATGTCACCCAAAGTTTCATCACAGAGTTCAGATTCTGCAGTGTGATGAGGTAATCAGATTATTGTTTAAAACCATTTCAAGTTTCATCATCATATAATAGTGTAATTGAGATTACTTTGGTATTTGAATGTCTCATAAATAATATTTACTTTTTGTTTTAATCTACTTCTTTATAATGTTCTTGATTCCGCAATTTCTATAACTTCTTGTCTTATTTTCATGAACCTTGTCTCTTGTGCATGCACTTTTTCTTTTCTTTTTGCCTATATGTCAACAAGATTATTACGTATTGTTCGGATGGACTTGTAAATTCAATATAAAACATATCGGCTCTACATGAGAACTGATACTAAAAATGAATCATATTTTGTGGAAGATCAACATCTAAAACTCAATAATTGAACTAGAGAAAAACGATTTTTAAAAGTTATCTCGTTTGATTGGTTTTTTAGTAGATAAATTTCATGGATGGTACCACACGGAAATAAAACTATTAAACCTTACTTAGGGACAGGTGTTGTGTGAAAGGATGTTATATAGGTTTGAACTTTGGAGAGAAAGAGACAGCTTCACTAACTCATCGCCATTGTTGTCAACCCATTAGCTCCAAAAATTCTTTAACAAAACGACAACCATTATTGTATCATAATCATATCATTGAATGCATAATTTCCAAAACATGTGTCATTCATGTCTTTGGTTTCCTGTCATAATCAGAGAGAGTAAGACCATCACACCAGTACACACCCAACAACTACATTTGCCGCATCCCAAGATTCGTTTGCTAGTTAGGCGAAAAATGAAAAAAAAAAGACTTCATGATCGCTCTTGGAGCATGGTATGACTGTATGAGAAGCAACACTGCGATCCCTAACATTTACTCCATCCGTTTCATTTTAATTATCGTTTTAGAGTCGAGCACACAAATTAAAAAACATTTAATTTTACATATTTCCAAAATAAAAACATCATTACGAAACTCAACCTTACAATTCAAACATCATATTAATAACCAACGACCTCAAACCTTCAGAGATCAACTCAAGAGCTTCCACTCTACGAAACTCAACATTAGGATTCAAACTCTTCTCCACAAGAAACCCAAACAGCTTGTGTGCGATCCACGCCCTCCTTCTAAACACTTCCTCAAGAAAATCCACCTTTATCTGAGACTTCTTGAAGATCTTCTTATGGATGATACCCACCCTGTATCCGCTGTAGAAGCTGTTGGCTACTCTCTGCAGTGCTTGGATTCACTAGTGCTTGAGCTAAGTTTAAGTACACTGTCATCACTTGAGGAAGCTTGGGTAAAGAGGAAGAAGTATAGTCAGCATTCATCTTTGGTTTCTTCTTCTTCTTCTTATTCTCTACATACTCCGATAAATCAGTGTTGGTTCTCTTCTTGTTACTACTACCCATTGGTGAAAACACACATAAAGCCGCGAGTTTTGCTTTGTCGTAGAAAAGGACACACCTTTAAAATAGAACGAAAGCAAATACAGAACCCTAACCGCGACTTTAAGGGTTTATGGTTTTAGAAGCAAGCAATGTGAATAGATAAACCGGGATTTGGTAGAAACTTGGACTGTATTTGGCAAACTAAAATCTTCATGTACCGGTTCAGAAGACTCAAGTTACGTAAATTACCTGGGTAAGAGTTTCGGTTAAAAGTTAAAACCCACACATTATTCTGATTCGCTTTTGGTTATTGGGTTAATCTGGACTTAATTAGAGTGTTGTGCTGGGCCTTTTGTAAAATCACAATTTTCTCTTTAGCCTGCTCTTCTCAATTATATAATGTAAACAGTGAATATATAAACATGTATTATTATTTTTTTCCTGATGGAAAGATAAAAGATTGCCACATAGATAATTCACTTGTTGACCCAAAAAAAAAAAGATAATTCACATCATCACTTGTCTGTTTCATTTACTTTCAGTGTAGAGCTTGCATCCTTGTTTACGGTTATATAATGATTTGTTTCTGTAATTGTGTGATGGTTTTTATTTGGCAAAGAAAAAAACTTATCACATGGAAAGTCATTGCAAATATAGATTTATGCAAATCAGATAAGAATAAAGAAAATGAGAAATACTGTAGTTGATTTGTGTGTTTATATTTTTGCTCTTGCAATAATTTATAAACCTAAAACATGTAGCATAATTAATGTTCTTCAAAAAAAAAAACATGTAGCATAATTAATGGTAGACAAATACAATGTGAATGCTTGACTTTGACAATTCTTGGTTTTATTGACGTATTATGCAAAGAAGAAGACTATCAACATCAGAAATGTTTCTTCAACTCTTTATACTTTTTTTGTTTGATTATAATCATCCAGCTTATAAATTAAAACATAAATTTTCTTTATACGTCAAAGAATCAACTACATTTTAATTTTCCTCCTTTTCGGCCACTACTGCAATATTAAATTTCATTGCTTAAACATCATATCACAACGATGCGTTGACTCATTAGAGCCAATCAGTAATTCTTATTAGACTAATCAAACTGCATTAATCGTCTTTTATATATTTTAAACAAAAAAATAAATATCTTTATTTTATAAAGAGAGGTTGGTCACCTTGGTCTTATCAGTCTCACATAAAGATTCCTAGTCGTTACAGCTCTCTCTTTCTCTCATCTCTTTCTCACTTACACACAACACAAGTAGATTCCCTCCTCACCGGAATGGCCACCACCGACGAATCTTACGACGACGACGTCTCACCGATTGAAGAAGTCCGTTTAACGGTGACAAACACCGACGACCATACACTACCGGTTTGGACATTTAGGATGTGGTTCTTGGGTCTAATCTCATGTGCACTCCTCTCTTTCCTTAACCAATTCTTCTCGTACCGGACAGAACCGCTTGTCATCACTCAAATCACGGTTCAAGTCGCTACACTCCCCATAGGTCATTTCTTGGCCAAGGTGCTTCCCAAAACTCAGTTTGGGATACCAGGATTTGGATCGACCCGGTTCTCGTTGAACCCCGGTCCATTTAACATGAAGGAGCATGTGTTGATATCGATTTTCGCTAATGCGGGTAGTGCGTTCGGATCCGGGTCGGCTTATGCGGTTGGTATCGTCACAATTATTAAAGCTTTCTATCGCAAAAACATCTCTTTCATTGCTGGCTGGCTCCTCATCATCACTACACAGGTATTATATTCCTAACCATAATCATTTCTTCTCAAGTTGTTATATATCTTTATAACAAATAAGACTTCAGTAAAAACGTAAGTAAATAAGTAACAAGTTGAAAAAAATCACGTAAAGTTGAAGAAAGTTACGTCTTCATGTTCATATTTGTTACAAAATGATAGGTATTGGGATATGGGTGGGCCGGTTTACTAAGGAAATACGTGGTCGAACCGGCTCACATGTGGTGGCCTAGCACTTTGGTTCAAGTGTCCCTGTTTCGGTGAGTATTCTATTCTTGAATTAACAACTAATTGTTTCTCCTTTTGTAACAAAGCTACATAATAATATGGTAAGATACTAAGATTAGCATCAATCTGGGGGAGAAAAGCAACTTTACGATTACTTTTCAAAATCTTAAAGACAAAGTAAACACACGATTTATTCTTTGTAATAATGTGTGTATCGAAATACAAGCTTATCTACAACTCTTTTCCCCAAAAACAGCATCTCATATAAAATAATTTATTATAAATACCCAAATATTAATCTTATAGGAAAATTTTAGTTGTACACTAGCTAAACTTATGGGTCCACGCTTGTTGGTTGCAACTTGCAAGCAGAACAAAATACAGTGAATAAGTATGAATACACGTGAGTCAAAGCGGATAGACATGGCGGTCTTTTAACGTATACGTAAAGTATGACCTTACTTACCTATTCACTTGGTGGTCCACAAGTTGAGTTTCACATTTGATGATCATGTTTGATATATAATCTATATATATAAAGATATGTTTCTCTCCTCTCAAGAGGACACGTCATTAAGTAGATCGTCCAGGGCGTGACACGTGTCAATTTTTTATAACTTAAACACACTTAATTTTTTAACTGGGCTTGACATTTGTGCTAAGTATTATTTCGACTGGGCCTGTCTTCAGATCTTTGAAACCCATATGTAAAGTCAAGTGTTTATACTTTTGTAAACTCCGCCAAGACAAACAACCCTAATCGCCGTCGAAGTTCCTCATCTCTTCATCTCACTGGCGACCAAAACTTGGAAACGTTACATAATCAATCTGTATCGAACCGTTTCCTCCTTAACGCCCTCATAAAAAACATCTGTCCACTCTTCTCACGATCTCTCATTCAGTGCATCTCCCATTACTTCGATTGAGTAAATCTTCGACTATAAATATGCATCCATCAGACATGGTGTTTCATCAATAAAACCATTAGTAGAGAGTAGTGGATGTAATGGTCTAGAAAAAAGACGACGGGTTGGAAGCTACACCCATCCAGCATCGAAGAAGTGGAGCACGAGATAGTTTAAGAGTTGACAGATCACGTGCTCTGTTTTTTACGGACAGAGATGCGCCTCTCTGGAGAACGTGTTGTTTGTTGGATTATTTTTCCGTCGACCTTTGGAGTTCCACGACATAACCATCTACCGATGCATTGATGAAAATCTTAACTGAGCATGGTTACTCTTTAACCACAGCAACAAAGCGTGAAAATGGCAGAGACATAAAGGTGAAGCTTTTTTGCATTGCTCTTGACTACGAGCAGGAGCTTGAGACAGTCAAAACTAGCTCAGCTCTTGACAAGAACTACGAGCACCTTATGGGGCAAGTGATCACCGTTGGTGCTAAGCGGTTCTGATGTCCTGTTCTTTACCAGCAGACTATGAGTGGTATGGAGAATGAAGGGATACAGAAAAACTCCTTAATGTTTGACCAAAAACTGTATCACCAACTAATGGATCCCAAACATGTTAATACATGCCAAAAATCTAGAGTCCAACATCATAGTTAGAATCTAAATGTTGTCCATAAAACATATTGTGAATTAAAATTTAAAAAAAAAAACAAATAACTATGGACTGAAATGATAAACACAATATAAAAAAAACACCAAGAAAATTAAAAAATTACGTTGTCTGAAACCAAGGGTGTGGTAGATATATGCTCGGAATCTCTCATAGCATACGTGAATGATGCTTTGACTTTTAGCAAGAGTTGGAATTTGTATTTTACATTTAAGCTGGCATATATGAGCGTCAAAAGAATTGAAAATAAATAATGCAAAAAAAGTTAACCAACAGCTGGTCGTACTAAAATATTTTTAATGATTTGAGATTGAACTAAACAATAACATTATTCTTATTTTCCATGAACGGAAATATGGAAAAAGCAAACTTTGGAAGGTCAACAAGGTGAGAGGCCAGTGGAGGTGTAAGTAGCAGCTATAAATTTTCTTATCCAGAGAAGAAGCTGTGCTTATTATTTTTTTATTTTTTGAAACACAGAAGCTTTGCTTATTTATGAATAAGAAAACATAAGAGTCAGGTCTTTGAGATAAAGTATTGTTTTTCAATTTACAGATTGATGGCCCAGTTTATATGATTTAAAGCAAACTTTAGATTGTGGTTCTCTTAAAAAAATCTTTGGTATTTGATTTTATTTGGTTTGTAATGTGTTCTCATGAATTGGGTTGAAGACCAACAACATATTTGTCATTTTGGTATTTTTTACTCAATTCATTCTTTATTATAAAATAGTCTGGTTAAGTTTAAAAATAACCAGTTAAAAATAAATCTCATTCAAAAACCATGTTTAGGAATTTAATTTTGTATAATTCTGTTGCAATATGATCAAAACAATCTTTTTAACCTTTTCCTACGCAATAATTTAGCTAAAATTTAGTTTCTTTGGCCAACTTGATAAAATAATGGTACTCTATCAAACCAAAATTATATAGCCGTAAATTTAGTAATCAAAAGAAACTATTAACGTTTGATATATAAAATATAAAGAGCCGGTTTCTACGTTTTTTAGTTGTTCTGTTTTGCTTACCTAATAGCATCAGTGTTTCATAATCAACAGAAGTTAAACTGCTTGATATTATAAGGAAAACTGTTAACTAATTATCATAATAATATTTAAACTTCTCAAATATTATTACATATAGAAAGAAGAACAGCCGCATAGCTTAATATACAATTTAGTAAACATAGAATACAAATAAATATGCAAGAGTTATTATAAATATTAAAAGTATTGGTATTTGATTTTATTTGGTTTGTAACGTGTTCTCATGAATTGGGTTGAAGACCAACAACATATTTGTCATTTTGGTATTTTTTACTCAATTCATTCTTTATTATAAAATAGTCTGGTTAAGTTTAAAAATAACCAGTTAAAAATAAATCTCATTCAAAAACCATGTTTAGGAATTTAATTTTGTATAATTCTGTTGCAATATGATCAAAACAATCTTTTTAACCTTTTCCTACGCAATAATTTAGCTAAAATTTAGTTTCTTTGGCCAACTTGATAAAATAATGGTACTCTATCAAACCAAAATTATATAGCCGTAAATTTAGTAATCAAAAGAAACTATTAACGTTTGATATATAAAATATAAAGAGCCGGTTTCTACGTTTTTTAGTTGTTCTGTTTTGCTTACCTAATAGCATCAGTGTTTCATAATCAACAGAAGTTAAACTGCTTGATATTATAAGGAAAACTGTTAACTAATTATCATAATAATATTTAAACTTCTCAAATATTATTACATATAGAAAGAAGAACAGCCGCATAGCTTAATATACAATTTAGTAAACATAGAATACAAATAAATATGCAAGAGTTATTATAAATATTAAAAGTATTGGTATTTGATTTTATTTGGTTTGTAATGTGTTCTCATGAATTGGGTTGAAGACCAACAACATATTTGTCATTTTGGTATTTTTTACTCAATTCATTCTTTATTATAAAATAGTCTGGTTAAGTTTAAAAATAACCAGTTAAAAATAAATCTCATTCAAAAACCATGTTTAGGAATTTAATTTTGTATAATTCTGTTGCAATATGATCAAAACAATCTTTTTAACCTTTTCTTACGCAATAATTTAGCTAAAATTTAGTTTCTTTGGCCAACTTGATAAAATAATGGTACTCTATCAAACCAAAATTATATAGCCGTAAATTTAGTAATCAAAAGAAACTATTAACGTTTGATATATAAAATATAAAGAGCCGGTTTCTACGTTTTTTAGTTGTTCTGTTTTGCTTACCTAATAGCATCAGTGTTTCATAATCAACAGAAGTTAAACTGCTTGATATTATAAGGAAAACTGTTAACTAATTATCATAATAATATTTAAACTTCTCAAATATTATTACATATAGAAAGAAGAACAGCCGCATAGCTTAATATACAATTTAGTAAACATAGAATACAAATAAATATGCAAGAGTTATTATAAATATTAAAAGTATTGATGATAATTATATAAATGATTGTTTCAAAATATGTAATAATAAGACAAAGTTATACTTGAATTGTACACAAAAATTATTTATATAATTCAGAATAGTTAATCTGTTAAGTTAAACAATAGGAATATTATTTTCAGATCAAATTTTTCAAAAAAAAAATAGGCTAAATTTAACAAGATTACTAAAATCTTAAGAATAAACTAAAGAATAAACTAACAAATAATCTCTACACACCAAAATTTTTAAATTTTTAAATATTATAATACGTTTCTATTGCAAAATCTTATAGAACACACTCAAAAATAAGATACAACTCTATAGTTTTGTACATCACACATAAATTATATTCCGCGCATAGCGCGGACTGACCCTAGCTTCGTATACAAATTATTGTATACCGTTAAACAGTAAAATAATACCATTAGTATAATTAAAAATATATATTTAAAAATATAAAAAATTATATTTTTATAAATATATATTTGAAAACATCAAAAATTAAATATGAGATCCCGCCCGTAGGGCGGGCCGATCCTAGTGATAACATATTTTACTATTTTGAAAATAAGTCATTTATTTCTCGATCTTATGTAGAAAAGCATACACACGTTATCGTCTTAATTGAGCTTTTGAATGTATTAAAATAACAATAAATGGGTTAATAGTCCAATCTATGGCTGTGGTGGAGGTTGCACATGGTAGGTCTATGCATTTTTAATATTCAACATATAGTTAATGGGAGATTACAAAGTTATTACATGTCATCTTAAAATGTAGACAGCTTAAATACACGTTTGGGTCTTTTAAGTCGCAGAATGGTTTTGCTGCAAAGAGTCAAATCCATTAAATGTGAAAATTAGTATAACCTAATTAGACATTTAGAAGACTAGTTTCGACGTAAATTTACTAAAATAAGCACTCCTTCAAAAAGAATAGTTTTTTATATTTTCTAAACACAAATATCATAAATTATTCAGCAAATTACAAATCAACCAACAACAAAATAGAATGTGCAATATATATGATCATAACATAAAAATTAATAAATTTATATTAGAAATTAAAAACATCATTTATTAAAAATGAATGGTGTATAATTCACCACCCCAACTATATATGAATTGAATAAAAAATATCATTAACTGGATATCTGCCTACAAGTAGGAAACAATCTAATATATCTACAAATCCTATAATTAATAGATAGCAAGATAATAATTTGTCATAAACCAAGATTTTATTATTCGAAGTAAATATCCGAGTAAGATATCAAAAAATCTTGGTATCAATACTATTAAAAGGGAAGGAGTCTAAAAAAATCTACCTATAAAAGTGGTTTGGACCTTTTCATTTAACTCATTATTTTTTTGGTCTTACCTTAAATTTATACTAACAATATGTTACCATATATTTCTCTAACAGTAATTTAGTCAATTCTTTTATTTATTTAAATTTCACTCCTAAATCCTAATCATTACTATTACTATATTTATCATTTTGATTTTTAATCGTAAAAGCATTGAAACTAATGTTTTATTTTATCACTTTTATCATATAATATATGATTTAAAGCAAGACAAATTACAAGACATATATGTGTACATTCTAACTTCCTCTTTCGTTTATAATAAAGTAATCATCTCATATATAAACTTTTCCACTAAAATCTCATATCATATACTAAACTTTCAACCGTCTATAGTTTGATAATATTTTCATATTTAAAAATGATATTTCTGAATATTCATGTTACCTTCACAAAAATGAAAAAATTCATTGGTTATCATATATATATAAGCTAACCTGACTTCACGATATCAGTATTGATTATTCAAGATTTTGAAAATTATTTATTTAGATATTATACTTTTATATACTTTTCACTTAAAACGAATCAATACTATTAAAAAAGAAAGAGTTTTAAAAAATCTAATATAAAAAAGTTGTTGGAGTTATGTATAACTATTTATTATTTTTCTGATAATACATTAATCATTCTAAACATACAATATTTTAAATATTTTTAACAGATCTTAATATTATTTCTTATGATACCTTTACTCAGAAAAATATTTCATCAACCATGTTTTTGTACAATAACGTTAAAAATCTATATCAAAAAGTTGTTGGACCTGATATGGACATAATGGGTCCACATCTGTTCGGGTATTTAAGATCCTAAAAGAATTTGAAATATATGAAAAATTTGAAAAATATCCGAAACACGAAAAGTATCTGAAACTTCAAGCAAATTCCAAAAAAATTCAAATACCTAAAAATTTAAAATCTTATTCAAATTCTGACACGATGAACTGAAAAATACCCAAAATTTTATCCAAATACCCAATTTTTTTTTTAATTTGAAAAATTTACCTGAAATCAAAACTCTAATCGTAAACTAAAAACTTAAAAATAATATCCAGAATACCGGAAACATATTCGGAATATCCAAATATACCTAATAAACACATATTTATGATCGGGTCTAGGGTAGGACCCGAACTCAAACAAAAACCTGCGGGTCAAAAAAACCCAATAGGTTATCTTCTCTAGACCTGAACTAAACCTATAATTTTGGGTCGGTTCGGTTTGTTTTTTTGATCCGGATATAATTCTCATGTCGAAAAGAAACTTACGTAAAAGTGTACATATAAAATCTTAAATAAACTAATTTGTAGATTATATAGCTGTTAAAAATTATGTTTTTCGATATAATAAAACTTTGTATTATAATATAATCCAACAACTCCGCGCTTTCCAAACTCGGGTCAAAATCTAGTTCGTACGTTAAACACGATTATTTTTATTTTTTGTTTCTTGTAATCGTTTCAATGATACTCAATTAATCATTGTTTTGCTGATGATATAGTGATGTCATAGATAGAAATATTATATATATATATATATAATATATACAGTTCACGTATATTGCAGCAAATTGCAAAGTATGTAGTTGCTTTGTTGAGAGTCCACATTGACTAGTAGGCATAAATAAAGACCGAATTTTAAATGAAAACAAAACTTGCATGTAGGGCACTGCATGAGAAGGATGAGCAAAAGATGACGAGAGCAAAATTCTTTGTAATAGCATTAGTCTGCAGTTTCGGATGGTACATAGTCCCTGGCTATCTCTTCACGACACTCACAAGCATATCATGGATATGTTGGGCATTTCCACGATCAGTCACTGCTCAACAGATTGGTTCAGGAATGAGAGGTCTCGGTCTTGGAGCCTTTACACTAGACTGGACCGCGGTTGCTTCCTTCTTGTTCAGTCCACTCATTAGCCCCTTCTTCGCCATCGCTAATGTTTTCATCGGCTATGTTCTTTTGATCTACATCGTGTTGCCTTTATCTTATTGGGGATTTGATGCTTACAACGCTACGAGGTTCCCTATATTCTCATCGCACTTGTTCACATCGGTTGGTCAGACGTACGATATCCCTGCGATCGTGAATGATAAGTTTGAGCTCGATTTAGCTAAGTATGAGCAACAAGGAAGGATTAACTTGAGCACGTTCTTTGCTATGACATATGGGCTTGGTTTCGCTACCATTGCTTCTACACTCACTCATGTAGCTCTCTTCTACGGCAGGTATAAGTATATATATAAGCATCTTAACAAAATAATATTTGATTTATACTAAATAATAAATGCAATTAACCAGGGAAATTACCGAGAGGTTTCGAGTTTCGTACAAAGGCAAAGAGGATGTACATACTAGGTTAATGAAGAGATATAAAGACATACCTTCATGGTGGTTCTACTCAATGCTGGCAGCAACACTTCTGATCTCTCTTGCGTTATGTATTTTCTTGAACGATCAGGTTCAAATGCCTTGGTGGGGACTTGTGTTCGCTAGTGCCATGGCTTTCGTCTTCACACTTCCCATCAGCATCATTACCGCAACAACTAACCAAGTAAGCAATATTGACCAATTGATACATGTTCATTTTACTAACAAATAGTAGATGTAGTGGATAAAATTAATGGACCTCCTAGTAGTAAAGATCTACTCTTTTCAAAAAAGTTAATTTACCATGTTTTAATTTGCAGACACCGGGGTTGAATATAATAACGGAGTATGCAATGGGAATCATCTACCCGGGAAGACCTATTGCAAACGTATGCTTCAAAGTCTATGGATACATGAGTATGGCACAAGCTGTCTCTTTCTTAAACGACTTCAAACTTGGTCACTACATGAAGATCCCACCAAGATCCATGTTCTTAGTCCAATTTATCGGTACAATTCTTGCTGGAACAATCAACATAACGGTTGCATGGTGGCAACTAAACACTATTACCAACATATGTCAAGAAGAACTTCTACCACCCAACAGTCCATGGACATGTCCGGGCGACCGTGTTTTCTTCGATGCATCGGTCATTTGGGGACTGGTTGGACCAAAACGGATCTTTGGCTCTCAAGGAAACTACGCAGCCATGAACTGGTTCTTCCTCGGTGGTGCAATAGGGCCGGTGATAGTGTGGTTATGCCACAAAGCGTTTCCGAAACGTTCTTGGATTCCGCTAGTGAACCTCCCGGTTCTTCTAGGAGCAACCGCGATGATGCCACCAGCGACAGCGGTGAACTACAACTCATGGATCTTGGTCGGGACGATATTCAACTTGTTTGTGTTCCGGTACAGGAAAAGCTGGTGGCAAAGGTATAACTACGTGCTGTCAGCTGCGATGGACGCTGGTGTAGCGTTCATGGCGGTTTTGTTGTACTTCTCGGTAGGGATGGAGGATAAGAGTTTGGATTGGTGGGGTACACAAGGTGAACATTGTGATCTAGCTAGATGTCCAACCGCTAGAGGAGTGATTGTTAAAGGTTGTCCGGTTATATGATCGATACTTATGGGGGTGATTGGTAGTTGATGTAGGTGCTGTCCACAGCCCTATTTATTTCTACAGCACTAAATTCAGAGCAATCAAGCTTTAATTTTTTTTTTGAAACCACAGCTTTTAAAATAATCTACAGCTGTACAAGTGCTCTACAGAGCCAAATATCCAAAGCAATTTTTTACTGCTTTCCACAAATTCTACAGCAATAAAATCTAAAGCCAAAGCAAAAAGTCTACAGATTTTTTTCTACAGCAAAAATTTTAAAGCTACAGCCATTACCAATCAGACCCTATGTTTCATTGCTGTGTTACGAAAATGTATTATATTGATATTTATAAACCATACTCATAAATTAACTAAAACACGCAATTATAAAAGCACAGTGAACCGAGAAAATGGTATAATTTGTTTTCTTAGACCATCAACTATACAACTCAAATTTTATAGTTGATAAAACTTATTTTCTTATGGCATGGTAAGGATAGTCGTATGTACCATCATCAAAAGCTTACATGAATATTTCACTATGTAATATATTTGTTATTGATAACACTAAAGATGATGTATCAATTTAAATTTTGAAACCATTTGATTTTTAATAAATTTTAAATGTCTGAGGTAAATTGAGAATTTACTATGATTCTGGTTAACCAATTTTAGAAACTCATCTAAAACTATTGGATTTATATTTTTACTTTCAAATAATTTTTTTTCACCAAAACACTCTGAATGAATAGAAAATTCCAAAGATTCACAATTTAAAATAACAATAAATTTCAAATAATTTATCAAAAAAAATTCCAATATCACTGAATTTAAAAAGTAAGGTTATTTTAAAATTATTTAATTGCAGTAACTGAATTTTCATGAATTAATTAGTTGAATTAGTGATGGGATACGTTAGAATAACCAATCCGGTCTTCTACGAAAAAAAGAAAATCTCCCGGTTTGAACCGTATCCCATAGAATACCCAACTAAACCGGATTAATCACGGTTTAACGTTGCAACACATTTCAGATCGACGACCCAAATCTCAAATCTCCGAATCTCAGAGAGAAGATAATGGCAGGCGGCGGTAACAGAGCGGAGGCGGATCGGTGGCTCGTAACCTCAGAGAAGCTACTCGCGTCCTCCGACCTCCACGGAGCCAAATCCTTCGCGATCCGCGCCTGCGAATCCGACCCGACCCGAGCCCAAGCCGCCGACTACATCCTCGCGATCTGCGACATCCTCATCGCCGGAGAGATCCGCGTAACCGCCTCCAACCTCCCCGACTGGTACTCCGTCCTCCGTCTCGGGCGGTTGACTCAGAGCCCCGAGCACGTCGCGACTCAGTACCGCAGGCTCGCTCTCCTCCTCAACCCCTCCGTCAACCGCCTCCCCTTCGCCGACAAGGCCTTCGAACTCGTCTCCGACGCCTGGCGCGTCCTCTCCGATCCGATTCGCAAATCGTCCTACGACCGCGCGCTTCAGCCGAGTCAACTCGGTCAACTCGGTGGAGCGAGTCAACTCGGAGGGAGTTTCTGGACGGCGTGTCCGTACTGCTTCGTGCTCTTCGAGTACCCGAGGGACTACGAGGAGTGCGTGATGAAGTGTCGAGATTGTAAAAGAGCGTTTCAAGCCGTGAGGATTCAGAAGCCTCCCGTCGTCGTTGAAGGAGAAGAAGATGTTTACTTCTGCTCGTGGAGTGTGTTTCCGTTAGGATTCTCCGGTGAGTTTAATCAAGCTCCAGCAACGAGGACCAGGTGGTCGCCTATCTCGCCTCTCATCGCGTGCCCCAAGAAGAGGAAAGAACCTGCTTCTCCGAGAGTCTTTTACGATGATGAGGATGATGATGATGACGTGTACGTTGCGATCTCTGATGATGATGATGAGGTGGCAGTGGATACTGGTAAAGGGAAAGGGAAAGAACCGGTTGTTGTGTCTAGACCGGTTCATCATAATAATGGTAGTAGGAAAAGAAGTGGAGCTGGAGGAGGTAAGAGCGTGGGGAGGTTGGATTTGAATGTGGAGCTGAGTAATGACGTGGAGGAGGGTGGTGGGGTTAGTGGGAGAAGGGAGAGCAACAGGGAGGTGGATAATATTATCGAAGGGATTGGCTTCTTTGAGGGGCTTGATGAGTTTTTGAGTAGCTTGCCCATTCTTTCTGTTGTTGGTGATGATAAGATCAAGGCTACTTAGTCAAAACTGTTTCTTCTTTTGCTTTAGATTGACTGTGTTCTGTTCTGTTCGTTGTAGGCTTTAGTCTTCATGTTGTTGGAATCGAATCTGTTGATGTATATGGCAAAACTTTCACTCTTTTTGCATCATGGTACATAATCTTTTGCATCTATTTGCTTTCTGAACCGGCAAAGGAGGAAGTAATGTGGCAGCACACATTGCTATATTCGAAGTTCTTGTAGCCCTTGGATCGATAAGGAACTCATTTTTTTTGTAGTTGCTGTAGGTATACTTACAAATGTTAAGAGAGTCTACAAAATCAAGAAGATGGGAAAGCTATTCAACCAATGCTTTTGTGCACGTTATTTAGATTATATTAGCTCAACTGTTACTATTCTAAAGGGTTAAGGTTGTTTCATTGTTAATTCATAAATTTAGAACTATTTAGGCTCTAAACGTTCCTGAAATTTTGACAGTGTCCTACTTATTGACACAATGTTCTTCTTGAACATAGCTACAGGTCTGGCTTGCAAATTCAACATAGCTACAACGTTTCCATCTGTTTTACTGGTTTGATCATATTATTGTTCTGTTTTCTTTTTTTTCGTGTAAAGTTAATATGAATTTTAATTGTTTAAAAATTTTGTTTACAGGATGGGATGAAGGTGTTATCGGCATGCAAATTGGTGAGGTTGCTCGCTTGCGGGTATGTAGACTTGCTCCTCTCGTCATGAAAATCATATTTGCTGAATTCTAAAGCTTTGTGTCTTAAAAAGCATGTTCTTGTCTCTAAGGATATTCATTTTGAGCTTGTTGTAGTATAACTGTATAAGCCATTCGTGTGTGTGGAATATCTTAGGGTGTTATTTAACATCTTCTGTTTATGCAGTGCTCACCGGACTACGCATATGGTGCTGGTGGGTTTCCAGCGTGGGGAATCCAGCCTAACTCGGTTCTCGACTTTGAAATTGAAGTACTCAGCGTGCAGTGATGATGCTTTCCAGCTCAAAAAAAAAAACTTAAATGTTAAATTATTAAGTGGTAGCAAGTAGCAATCCTTTATCTTTGTTGCTTCTGAGATCTTGTTGAAACAAAACTTTGTGACGTCACTTGCCAGTGTTCTTGTAACCTCTTTGGACAAACGTTTTATCTTAAATAAAAGATTTCTTCAATTTTGCTGAAACAAACTTATTTTTACAAAACAAAAGTACTATAACGCCACTCTACCACTGAGCTAAGAATGTTACCCCAGTTCATCTGAATGTTTAAGTGTTCAATATGTAATAACACATTTTAATTTCAAGTTGGTTGAAGTCCATGTGTTCACTAAAAATACCATAATAATAATCAAAAGAAAGAAATTATCTCAAACAAAAATTTGATTTTGAGTTGGGTATAATAATGTGAAACCATGATGAAACTTTGAATTCAACCCTTGCTAAACAGTAATTACTATTCTCAATATCAAATCAAATGAGAACGAAGTTAACAAGAAAGGAAGAAAAGGAGAAAATACGAGAGAAGTCGTGCGGGTAATTAAGCACTTAACATTCCCGTGCATTTCTTTAATCATAACTTATGACTCCTTTTCTTTTTCTTTTCCTCTTTTCCTTTTTTTCCTTTTCATATTCATTTTCTTTCTTTCATATTCTTTTTCTTTTCACCCACTAGACTTTTATGTCAATATTTATATAAAATAATAAAGTCTACATGATATTAACAAAAATAAAACAAAAGTATTGAGCTAATTTTGGCGTTGCATAAGCAAGCTAGATGCTAACTTGTTAATCAAAATTAAACAACCAAAAAAGTGGTTCTCTTTTATCCTGTTTTCCATCACAATGGGTGTTTGAAACACACAAACACGCACCTGAACAAATGTATTAGAATATAGAGTTGATTAAAGCAGGATATAAAAGCTGGAGCATACTTTCACTAACTTAGCTTTCACTAAAAATTAAAAGAGAAAAAAAACGGACTTTTTACTTTAACAAACAATCAACAAAGTATTTATTAAGAGAAAATAATATTATTAATTAATGATAAAAGGATGATAAACCTGAAATAATGGACCGTGAGAGTTTGTCATCATATATACCATAATCACGTATATACACGTTCGTCCCCCTTGCCTCCATTTCTTCCAAGCGAAGCACCAATAACAATTCTTTTAATTACTACAAGATTAGTTTCCAAGTAACATTTCTTTTTATTTGTATAATCAAAATTGTATTATTACATTTCAAAATATGTAACATGTGCGTTAATACAAGTTTCCTTGAGAAGATCAGAAACATAAAAACAAGTATTTGCTTACTAATTTGTTTTATCTTAAACCAAACCTAATTCAAACCGGAACAAATCAAACCAAACCGAAATGAATTTAATTTTCCTTGAGAAGATAAGAAATATAAAATAATATTTTCTTATAAGAAATATAAAATAAGATTTGCTAAGTATTTGGTTTTTAATTTGTTTTATCTTAAACCAATCATAATTCAAACCGGAACAAATCAAACCAAACCGAAATGAAATAAACTACAGATTAGAGATTTTGATCATATTACCATTGTTGCCACTTACGTAATAGTACACATAAGTGAGGGTGTTTTGGTAAAAGCACAAAAGCGTCAATAAACATGTTTATAAAGCCTTGTTATTACCACTTAACACTTGCGTGTGTGCTTCGAATATTATTGTTCTGCTCGTTGGTCACTTTCATCTTCTCTCTTATTATCTCCTCTTCGCTTTTTCCATTGATTCATTCAACTAACCAAACACACAAAAAGAAAAAAGAAGCTCTCATCCTTCTCTCTGGATCTGACCCAACATCAAAGTTCCTCTCTTTCACCTCCCTAAGGTATCAAAATTCGATCTTTCTTCCTCTGTTCGTAATTGGTTAAAACCGGTTTAAATCCTTCATGCTTAGAACAATGTGGTTTGTGTAGCCTGTGAACCTGACAAGTACAATTGTATTAGATGGTGTGTTTAGCTCATTTTGAAGTGTTTGATCATATGTTTCCTTACAGATTCGAAAAAGTAGATTGAGAATACAAAGCAGTGGATGATGATAAGGATCAAGTTTTTAGTGTAATAAGAGGAGAGACAGAAACAGTATGTGTTGTTGCTTATACCGCAAAGTTGTGAGCTTGAATCTCTGTTGCCGTGTCATTCTGTAAAAGCCTCTTCTTTAACCAATCCTTCTAAAATGGGATCCCAACATATCTATGTGTACCATTGTGAACAAAGAATCAGCTAAGACAAAACAAGCTCCATTTTCTCTTGTTTCTTTCCTTCGACAAAGAAAAGTTTCTTTTTTTCAAAGTGATGGTGTGTCAGTCACCTGGCAAGACAAGATTTAGAGCATTGAAACACGAGACAGGAGACGCTAACAGACCAACCATTGTAGTTAGAGTTATTGCATGCTTTCAACCCATGGATAATTGCCAGGTACATAGCACACATAGTACTTTCTCATTTACCACACAATAGATTTAGTCTTCTAACACTTATGATTGTGTGTGTTTCAGGCTGAATACTTTAGACTTCTACTCAAACCAGTCACGTAGTTGCTTTGTGATTCTCAGCTGTATTTTAGTTTCTTCCTTCGTCTTTCTTTCACTACTTATTCAAAAAGGGGTTTGAGGGTAACAACAAGTATTGCATTCACCTAATTGAACAACTCAAACAACCGGTACGTCAATGAAACTTTCCCCTCTTATGTAATTGTTCAGTTTATGTTTCTTGAGCTGATCTGTTGCCTCTGTCTTTTGGTTTTTGTAGTGTGTGTGTGTTCTTTTGAAGTTTACCTTTTGAGTTAAAAACTCCAAGAGCATGCCTCTTGATACCAGACAATGGGATTTGCCTCCTCAAGCTTGCTTTGAGGATACAGCAGCTCGGTTCCTCCCTGATGCAGCTGAGCTTCAGGCCCACTGTTTGCAGCCACCACCATTCAAGTGGAGTCTTGATAAGGAGTCTTGTGGGAAACGATTCTCTCTATCTGACATGAGGTCTTGGTGCGCTGCTGCTGCTGCTACTACTCCACATGGAGGAGCATTAGAGTCTTCTTCTCAGAAAAGACTAATGATATTAGATCAGTCAGGGAACCAGACTCGTCTATTCCAATGTCCCTTTCCCCTAACTGCAGAACCAGTTAAACTCTCTGAGCTTGATGAGCACTATGGACAAGAATCTGAAATGCATGAAGACACTGAGGAGATCAATGCATTGCTCTATTCAGATGAAGAAGATTGCGAGAGCGATGATGAAGTAATGAGCACTGGTCACTCTCCTTATCAACAAGTTTGCAACAAAAGGGTATCAGAAGAAATAGATGCTCCTTGTAAAAGGCAGAAGCTACTAGACATCAGTCAAGAAGACACTGGTTCTGGTCTGAGCGACGAGCAGTCAAGAAAAGACAAGATCCGCACAGCTCTGAAGATACTTGAGAGCATAGTTCCAGGTGCAAAAGGGAACCAAGCTCTCTTACTTCTAGACGAAGCCATTGATTACCTAAAGCTACTGAAACAAGACTTAAACCATTGCTAGACAAGAAACCTCCCTCTCACCACCAGTCACTAGTCACCAGACAGATAAGGCTTTGAAGATTCTCTCACGTGTGAAGTGGCTTAGGGGGTCCCTATCCTCTGCACCAGCTTTTTAGCTGTGTATATAAGTGGACTGCTTTAGGTGTACATGCTTCTGCATTTTCAGAAAGTTAAAAGAAGACATGAGGTCACTTTCTTTCTAGTCATTGATGGGTTTAGTGTGGATGGTGAAATCAAAAAGGCAAATATTCAAAGTCTTTTTTATCTCATATACTCGCGTGGTCTATGAATCTCCCTCTCCTAAGGTTATCTCTGACCTACCTACACTCTCTTTTGTTCATATGGTGACTTAAGTGGGTCCATTGATGTCATGTTCATGTGATTAATTTTTTAGTGTCTTTTGTAATAATGCAAACCATTCATTTGTTCTTTTGCTTTCCTCACTTGCTACTATGTTTTGATGTTGTGTCTTTGAGTCTTATTGTTCATGTTCTGTCTTCTGTGTCTGATGTATTGTCAAGATGATTGGATTTTGTGGTTTGGGTTTTGTAACGTATCAATGATATACAGTTTGGCCTTTTGTTTGATTAGTATGGACATAAAAAGAAATCAATAGCATTACAAATTTTTAGGACCAAACGAAAAAGATTTTCTTTCTCCAATGAATCAAATCAAGAACACACAGATTTGCTCACTTGAAATATTTTAAAAACTTTCTCTAAAATTTGGAGTTGCTTCATCCTCTTGATTTTCTCATTGGTTTATGAATAACACTAGGTCTAGCCATTTTAAACCAAATCCAAATATAAACCGAACCCAAACCTAAAAACTTAAAATCCAATCAGAACCATTATAAAAAATATCCGAATGGAATCTGAAAGCTAGGGTATTTTAGGGAGCCGAACCGAAATCCGAAATAGATACACAAATATCCAAATTAGTCAAATCTATTAATCTCTTTGTATATGTTTTAGTTAGTTTAACTAGTTCTAGTTAATTGTTTAAATATTTTAAATATTTTTTGGTTAATTAGTAAAAAATTCAGATTTACAAACATAGTACAACCGAACCAAACCGAACCCAAAACACTCTTTGTTTGGGCTCAGAAAATACTTTCCCAATTTGAACTAGCCCAACAAAACATCCGAACACACAAACAAACAAACAAAAATATTCGAAACCTCTTAACGAGCTAGAGGGTTCAAAAGCTTTCTCGGAACCAAATAGAATCTCTCTCTCTCTCACTCTCTTACTGTAAAACCATCTTTCAACAGATTGATTAATGTAGCGTTTCGTATTATGCTCGCGAGATCAAAGCTTGCTCTACACCTGAGCATAAGAAGATCACACTCTCTCCCTCCACCCTCCCGTTACCTTATCACCAACGCTTTCGCCGCCGCCGCCGGCGATGATCAAAACGATACCTCCTCCTCCGATTCAGCCAACGAATGGGAGAACCTTCTCAAACCCTACGACCTCTCCTCCCTCTCAACCTCCCTCCCCAAGATCACACCTTCGCAGCTCTCCACCCTCCTCTCCCTCCCCCTCGACGTCCCCACCTCCCTCGCCCTCTTCTCCCGAACCGGCTCCCAACCGGGCTACCGCCACACCTTCCTCTCCTACCAATCCCTAATCCGCAAGCTCGGATCCCAATCCCAGTTCGAAGCCATCGACAAACTCCTCCTCCAGATGAAAGACGAAGGCATCTGCTTCAAAGAATCGATCTTTATCTCCATCATGAGAGACTACGCCAGATCTAATCTCCCAGGGCAGACCATTCGGCTGCTCCTGGAGATGCGGAGCGTCTTCTCCTGCTCACCCACTTTCAGATCTTACAACGTGGTCCTAGAGATTCTGGTCTCCGCAGGTTGTTACAAAGTTGCAGCCAACGTGTTCGACGATATGCTCAGCAGAAGAATCCCCCCGACGCTTTTCACTTTCGGTGTCGTGATAAAAGCGTTATGTGCCATTAACGAGATTGATTCGGGTTTGTCTTTACTTAGAGACATGACGAAGCATGGGTGTGTTCCCAACTCGGTGATCTACCAGACGCTTATACATTCTTTATCGAAGTGTAGTAGAGTGAACGAAGCGCTTCAGCTTCTTGAAGAGATGCTTTTGATGGGATGTGTGCCTGACGCTGAGACGTTTAATGATGTTATCTTTGGGCTTTGTAAGTTTGAGAGGATTAATGAAGCTGCGAAGATGGTGAATAGGATGTTGATGAGAGGGTTTGCTCCTGATGATATAACGTATGGTTATTTGATGAATGGGTTGTGTAAGATAGGGAGGGTTGATGCTGCGAAAGATCTGTTTAGTAGAGTTCCGAAGCCGAGTATTGTTATCTTCAACACTCTTTTTCACGGGTTTGTGACTCAGGGGAGGCTTGATGATGCTAAATCTCTTTTGTCTGATTCTCATGGTCTTGTTCCTGATGTCTGCACGTTTAACTCGTTGATATATGGATACTTGAAGAAGGGTCTTGTAGGCTTAGCTTTAGAGGTTTTTCGCGATATGAGGGTTAGAGGATGTAAGCCTAATGTATTCTCTTATACAATCTTCTTTGATGGTTTCTGTAAACTAGGACGGATAGATGAAGCATTCGATGTTCTGAGAGACATGTCTGCGGATGGGTTGAAACTCAACACTGCTGGTTACAACTGTTTGATATCTGCTTTGTGTAAAGAGCATCGAGTCTCTGAAGCCATCGATGTTTTCAAAGAGATGCCGAGTAAAGGGTGTAAGCCTGACGCGTATACGTTCAATACGATGATAGCTGGACTCTGCGAGGTCGATGAGATCGACCACGCCTTGTGGCTGCACAGAGACATGATCTCAGAAGGTGTAGTTGCCAACACTGTTACTTACAATACATTGATCAAGGCCTTTCTCAGAAGAGGAGAGATTAAAGAAGCTCGTAAGCTGGTTAATGAGATGGTTTTCCAGGGCTCTCCGCTTGACGAGATAACGTATAATGGTCTGATAGAAGGTTTGTGCAGGGCAGGGGAGGTTGATAAGGCGAGGAGCTTGTTCGAGAAGATGTTGAGAGATGGGGTTGTGCCGAGCAACATCTCCTGCAACATACTTATAAACGGGCTGTGCAGGAACGGGAAAGTGGAGGAAGCGGTTGAGTTTCAGAGAGAGATGGTTCACAGGGGGACCACGCCGGATATTGTGACGTTTAACAGTTTGATAAACGGTCTGTGCAGGGCTGGGAGGATTGGTGATGGTGTGGCGATGTTTGAGAAGCTTCGGGACGAAGGGATATCGCCTGATGCGGTGACGTATAACACTTTGATGAGTTGGTTGTGCAAAGGAGGTTTTGTTGAGGATGCTTGTTTTCTTCTGGAGGAAGGTGTTCAAGAAGGTTTTGTTCCGAATTGTAGAAGTTGGTCCATTTTGTTGAGGAGTCTTGTTCCTCAAGAAACATTAGATAGACAGAGATTTTATGAAGTAGTTCTCTGAAGCTAAATGATTAAGAGAGAACCTCGTTGAGTTCAATGTAACAGTGTGTATTATCTTGTGGTTTTCATTCAACTAAATGTCCATTGGGCTATTGTTAAGGCCCATGTTTTAGTGAACATATATAAGTATTATGTTGTACTAAAACAGTAAGTGAAATGAGATGATTATATGCAAAAAATCATTATGACAATAAATTATGGAACGTTATAAATTTCTTAAATTAAAATTTACACGGTTTTGTTTATGGTTAGTTACATCTTGTTGTATTGAAAATTTGCAGATCATGAATTAATTTCAATATTGAATATACAAATACTGTAAATTAGTTAAGCGATTGTATTTTACACATATTAGATAAAGTATTTGAATCTGATAAAATCATATATTAATCTGGATGGATCAACAAAAATGAGAAACAAATAGTAGGAATCTGATAGAAAAAGGAAGAACAAAAAATAAAGAATCATCTCTCACTCTGCAAAAGCTCATATATCTCATAAATAAATAAATACTAAAAATCTAACAAGTCTCATTCCTGGAACCTACATAGCCAAAACGACGGCGGATAACATAACAGCGACGGATCCAAACACGGCGTAGCTGTTCGAAACGGCGCCGCTTACAGGAGCGGGAGCTTGAGCCGGCGAGTTAGAGATCGAAGAGGGAGAAACAGCCGATGAATCTGAAGGAGAATCAGCTAAAGGAGAATCAACCGAAGGTGGCGATGGAGGAGAGGCGGATGATTCTGGAGTCAACGCGGTTTGAGGAGAAGGAGAGACAGCTTGTGCAGGAGATAACGCCTTCTTAGGTGAATGCGCCGGTGAGATCCTCCTTCCTCCGCCGCTAGATGGAGCTGGAGCCGGAGATTGAGCCACCGTGAAGGAAACGAAGATGGCAGCGAGAAGAATGAACCCTAGAGATTTTGAGAATGCCATTACAAGAGAGAGAGAGATATTCAGACAGCTGTTATGTTTCTAAGAGTGTTTTGCTTTAATTGCTTGTGATGTTAACGAAACTAGGAGACGAATGTTTATATAGAGAGATATGTAGGGTCTACTGCTTTGAGATGTAAGGTGAAACTTTAATCTAACGGTTTAGATTTCATTATACAGTAAGGTGGGGACAAGTCTAGTGAGAAAGAAGAAAAAAGAAAACGCGGCCCCTTGACTACGGCGCTAACGGCTCTATAACAGATGTGACTATAGAATCACAACCGTACACGTGGTGGTCTTATTGACGCGTGATGGAAAAAGGAGAAAATTTGGCCGTTATGATTAATTAATTTTTATTTTTTTTTTAATAATTAAAACGTAAATTACACTCTGTTTCTTTTTTGTATAATATTGTATCATTAGTGACACTCTAATTATAGTTTAACATTTTGTAAGATAAAATAGTTTTATTAGCAGATTTTCAAAGTTCAAAGCTTCCTCCTTACACTGTTTCACAAAATCAAATACAATTACTAATCAGAAAAAAAGATTAGACTAAAAGAACATTAGCTTGGTTTGCTGTCTTGTTGGGCTTGGAAGGACAGCTCACAAACATCGGTATGGTGACCTGGATGTCTGATTGTGTAGCCAAAGCTTTCCGATCTCTCAACTTAGAGCAACATTATCAATGCCAACTCTTATCAAACATCTTAGAATATTTAATTAGTATTTTTAGTCTAAGAAGTTTTCTAAAATACTTAAGTAAAATACAACATTATCAATGGAACTTTTCGAAGGTTCTTAGGTATAAAATCATTTTTTTATTAATAAGTAGTAATTAAGATATATCCATTTATATTCAATACATTAAAAAGAGAAAATTTTTTTATTTAATTAAAATTACAAACATTTTATTACATTCCATACATAAAAAAAAAATTCATAAATCACACATTTATTCAATTCATAGAAACTTTAAAATCATTGGTTATTTGGAAAATGTCGAAATTTAGCCCAAATATTTTCGATTAAATCGAATTTTAATTGTTCATGGGCTTGTCTGTTACGGACGCTCGATCGACGATCCATTGCAGTGCCGAGATTTGAATTCGGAGTAACGGTGAATGTATCATCTTCCTCGCTTTTTTGAAATTCTCTCACGTTATACTGAGTGTATGATGATCGTTCATCCTCGACAATCATATTATGGAGTATGATGCATGCCTTCATAATATTTGCTATTTTGTCTTTATCCCATAGCTTGGATGGATTTTTCACTACGGCAAATCTAGCTTGCAGAACTCCGAAGGCACGCTCGACATCTTTTCGAACAGCTTCTTGGGTTTTAGCAAATAACGAATGTTTCTCACTTTGAGGAAGTCGGATAGATTGAATAAAAGTCGCCCATTTAGGATAAATACCATCAGTGAGATAATATGCCAAATGATATTGATTACCATTAACATAGAAGTTCACTTCTGGCGCAATTCCGTTAATAATGTCATCAAAAACGGGGGATCAATCAAGAATATTAAGATCGTTCATAGTACCTGGAGCTCCAAAAAACGCGTGCCATATCCAGAGGTCACTTGAAGCAACCGCCTCCAAAACAATTGTTGGTTTTTCGGTTCCTCGGGAATACATTCCTTTCCAAGCAGTGGGGCAATTCTTCCACTCCCAATGCATACAGTCGATGCTGCCAATCATCCCCGGAAACCCACGTTGGTCTCCAATATAGAGAAGTCTTTGCAGATCCTCTTGTGTCGGTTGGCGTAGGTATTCATCACCAAACAAGCTGATTATTCCGGCGGTAAATTTGTGCAAAGATTTCCGAGCTGTCGTTTCAGCAAGCCGGACATACTCATCAAGCGAATCAGCTGCACCGCCATAAGCCAACTGTCGGATTGCTGCAGTACATTTTTGTAGGGGTGTTAGACTAGACCGTCCGGTACAATCGGTTCCTTGTTGAAAATACGGTATGTTGGTTTCGAGACGTTGTACAATACGCAGGAACAAAGATTTGTTCATTCGGAACCGTCGGCGGAATAACTCGGGATTGTAAGTTGGAGTCTCGCTAAAGTAATCATTCCAGAGCTTCTGGTGGCCGTCTTCTCGGAACCTCTCCATATAAATACGTTGCTTCCGCTTTTTTGGTTCTTCATCAAAGTTTTGAACGTAATCATTAACATAATCTTCAACGTAATCATTAACATAATCTTCATCATCGTCATCGTTATGGTAGTGATAATGAGAAGAAGATGCCATTAGAGTTTTTTTACATTTAAAATGAAGAGTTGATGAAAGGGGAGAGATGTCTTTAAATTGCCAATGATCTTTCATATTTATAGGGGCAAATAAGCTCTTCTCGTGATACAACTTGTGAATGTATATTGTGTTCTCGTGATACAACTTGTGAATGTATATTGTTTTGTTGTGGAAGTAAAAAACAACTCATGTGACTCTTACACCTTTGAATTATTATGTTGTACCTTTGAATTATTATGTTGTTTAAAGTGGTTCACGAGACAAGTAGTTGTTGTTTCAAAGTCACATTGCACAGTTGGGTGACAAATTCGATATCAATAAGTTAATTATGCAAGTGATTGAATCGAACAATATACATGGAGTGGAGGCATAAACAATTAACTATGGAGGAATAAACAATTAACTAACAAAAAAGCGCACGAACCCTTATATTTAATTCATTACAATACAACACATTTGTAATTCATAAAGTTCATAACAATACAACACATTAGTACATAGTCTCATAAGGGTTAACAGCATTAGTACGACTAAGACAAAGAGCATGACACCAACACAAACTTCCTAAACCAGACTTAGTAATGCTGTTAACACCAACATCACTTCCATCCGATCACCAGACCAAGTACCACTAATACAAAGAGCATGACACCAACACAAACTTCAAACTCAATTTTTAAAGTAAACGACTTCTTTGCCAAGTCATAAACTAAGTTCTCTAGCCTAACCACCTTTTCCTCAGACTCAAAGTTACTCATTAAGGTAAGGTTATCTACCTTTTCCTCCAACTGCAGAATGTGTTTATCCCTCGCCCTCATCTCCTCCATCACCGCGACGTCCCAAAACTTCCAGACATGGCAATCGCCATCATCCACATTCTTGCAGGTGTATACCCTCCTCCCCGGATCGTTTTTTGATGTAACTAGAATTGGTGCATCACCACAATAGCAAACCTGGGGGAATCCAAACTCCACCTCAGGTTGTGGAGGATACTGCATAGGGTACTGAGACGGCTCAGGATACTTCAACTCCAACTCAGCTTGGTCACGACCAATAAGCTCTTCTGTCTCGCTGTACCCACTATCAGCTTGATCCCCACCATAGTGTGATGAATCTGAAGGCTGGCTGTAACTATATCGGCCCATTTTTACGAATTAAACCTGCAAAAAAAAAATTGAAAGTCAGTCAATAGTAGCCTTAAGATGATAGACAAGTATATCAAATGTCGAAAATAATTTTTTTTAAGAACTACCAAGCAGAAAAACATTTAGGTAAATACATTTACTACACATGGGAAGTCACAAACACATACATTAAGGAAAATGCTACCAAACAGAAATACATTAAGGTACCAATTATGAAACAACGAATTCAGCAACACATTTCATGAAATACAAACATAGTAACTAGTTCAGGAAATACAAACAGATATCTCAGCAACAGATAGTCAGAAATACTGAGCGAGCAGCTTGTTCTTGACAATCTCTCCAGCCTCGCTTAGTGGTCCTGTCTTGGCTAACAGTGTGTCTAAAATGGCAAGCTTTGACAGTCTCTCTTTCATCTCCATCACAGTAGTAACATCAGCAAGAGACTTTCCTTGACCCACCTTCCTTCTTGCTTTAGCCGCTTTGACACCTTCAGGCCGGACCTCTTCATCACCAACAGTGGTGCTTGAACATTCCTCTCCAGCTTTTCGCTTTGCACTCCCAGTGGGTTTAGTGGGTTTAGGAGTGTTAAGACTGAGCCATTTCTGCTCAAACCTCAACACGCACCACGCATACTCAAGATTGAATTTCCTCTTGTGATCAGCGTAGTAGATATCATAAGCCATCTTGAGGACGTCAGTCTCACTCTGACCAGAAGTTATCTGTCTCTCCGCTGCCGAGTAAGCACCGCAAAATTTGTTGGTGAGGTCATTAATCTTCTGCCACCTCTGCTTAATATGGAGCCACTCTCTTGGTTCACCACTCTCTTTAGCATGTGGAGTAGATTCATAGTACTCAGCAACACGTTTCCAGAACGTCCCTGATTTTTGTTCATTCCCAACCACTGCATCCTTAGATGTGTTGAGCCAAGCACTTATGACGACCTCGTCATCAGCTGGAGTCCATTGCCTTCTCTCCTTAGAGGCAACTGCTGGGTCTTCACGTTCAGGTGGACCGTCAGGTTGTTGTGAACTATAAGGAGGTATCTCGGATGGATACTGAGTAGAAGGATAACTTCCATACTGAAAATTTTGGCTATGGAGAAGATAACTATAACTAGGGGACTCACTATAGGGATTCAATGGATTCCTTGGATCCATTTCGATTAGAAGGACAGGAATAGAAAAGAAAGATATGTGAGAGAAAGAAGAGAGTAAGGGATAACCACAACAAGAATTAAACTTGTTGCTGCTATTTAAAGAAATTTGAGAGAACAACCATCAGAGAGCTTAAATGTTTCTCTAACAATCAACTACCAGGGTCTAATCAATATTTATTACTCGGAAAATAAAGAATCAAAGCAAACAAGTAAGTAAATATGATACACATTAGTTACTTATACTCGTTACACATAACTAATCAATATTTATTACTCCTCCGAAACTAACTACAAAACCAAGCAAACTAACTACAAAACTTTGCCAAGTAACACTCCTTCGAAACCAAACTAAGTAAAAAAGTCAGTACAACGTTTTCATTAAATGTCGAAACCTACTTACTTCAATTTACACACCAACTAAAACAACACATGTCAATGATGAAGCCAATGTATCTAAAACAACAAGTATAGAATCAAAATTCAGTATAGATCACAACATATAACGTGGCTCTCCATCAACTATACAATCAAAATTCAGTTCACTAATCAATCAAGTATATAACTCAAAATTCAGTTCACTAATCAATGAAGCATATTTTTACAATCAAAAACACAGATCACTATACAATCATATTCATCGGTAAACAAAAGTCCATCAGAAACACGAACCAACAGATCACTATACAATCATATACAACCAAAAGGCGAATCACCAATCTATTTGTTTAAATGATTCCTCTATATAGCTAACGGAGGACGGAGAAAGAAGATAAACATGTTGGTGACGGCGGCGGAGATGGTTTCCAACCGGAGAAAGAAGAGAGGCGAGATGGACGAGAATAGACGACGACGGTGGAAGTACCCGTCGAAAGCGAGAGAAGGAAGAGACGATGAAACCCTAAACCCAAACTCCGCGGACCTTGATCAAACCCAAAGCATGCAAAATATTAGAAACACATAATCGATACGATAGAGAGAGACAGAGAAGAGGGAGACAGAGAGAGAGAGTAATACGAACCTGCAGATTCGATGGCGAGATTAAACGATCGATCGATGTGGACCGATGATTCTTCAGTTCCAGCGAATCGCCGTCTACGGATTGGGAGAGAGAGAGAGAAGAGGGAGACGGAGAGAATAGATCCAGAGCAAAACGACGAGACCCTCTACCGCTTCACAAAACGTATCATAGAATGACACGTGACAGAAGAATGAAGTCAAAAAACTTTTTACCTAAAAATCGTCTCCTTCATTTAACTGGACTTTATATTTATTTTTGGGCCAATATTGGGTAAGGATCGCCCATAAGAAGTGTTCAAATGTCTTGATAATGTTGCTCTTAAGCTGGCCAGATGCATTTGGTCTTTCTCCAAGCAGCTCACTTCTTCATCCACTATCTTTTTGCAAAGCCAAACCGGTCACGTAAAAACTCTCTTCTCAGTATTTCTTAGCTATGAGTATAATAAGATCAGGTGTTTTATTAGCTGCACTTGCTGTAGCTTCCAACACCAATCTTTTTGGTGCTTTGATGCATTCAAGGTCGGCCTTGATAGTTTGAGGATCCTATACCAATTAATAAAAGATTTCAAAAGTTTAAGAGCCTAGATTTTTTTTTTACAAATTTAGAAATATTTACATATAAAAAAATTTCAAATTTTTTGAAAACTTAAATCGAATGTTTCACTAAGTTTGACTCATGACCGGCCATGGATGCATTATAGCATCAAGCCGCTGTCTAATATGGAGGGGTACCTTATGAACATAACTCTCCCTCTCTCTTTATGTGGAAAGTCTTTTTAACATTCATGTTTTTGGTGAACTGCCTGATGTATTCAAGATTGGATTCATGATGGTGACGATTAATGTCATCATCTGTGGAGTAGTTGGAACATTCTGGTGGAAGTTTTTGGGTCTCTATTAAGTGCGTTATTGAACTCACAAAATGTTCTTGAAGCTTGCAAAGATGGTATTGAGTGTTTGTGTTCTCCTTTTACTATACTTGAAATTAGAGAATCAGACAATCTTTCGCACATAGATATACAAAGAGAGATCTGTAGAGAAAGTGCAGTAACAAGATGCAGAGTTGATTTGGGGGGGGGGGGTGTTTTGTCAAAAATAAAAACTATGGGGATAGAAATAGAGAAGTGAGGAACATGAATGTCTAACTTAACAATAATAACTCAAAAGTAAGTTCTCCACAAACATCACTTATCATATGTGTCGTTCAGACATGGTGATAGATTCGTCTGTACTTGTAAACGGAGAAATTATAAATAAATATTAAAAAGTAATAAACTCAATCTCCCTCGAAGAGAACTGAGAATTAACAGTACAACGATGGAGAGTTTCGCCCTCCGTTCACTCTCAACCACCGCTTCTTCACCACTCTCTTATCTCTCTCTCCGCCGTTCATCTTCAAGATCATTATCATTATCACTTACTCACCCTTCGATCTCCCTTTACACCTCATCCCCAACCCTCCGATCACTCTCCATCTCCTCTCCTCGACTCACTCTCCGCGCCACCGCTTCTTCCACCTCGTCCTCACCGGAGATACAGAGCAATCCTCAATCTTCTTCTTCATCTTCTTCACCGCCGCAAGGAGCTAAGCTGATACCTCTCGCAATCTCCATCTCAATAGGTCTCATCGTCAGATTCCTAATCCCTAGACCCGAACAAGTGACGTCACAAGGATGGCAACTACTCTCAGTCTTCCTCTTCACCATCTCGGGCCTCGTCCTCGGCCCACTCCCCGTCGGGGCCTGGGCCTTCATCGGCCTAACCGCTTCGATCGTCACCAGAACGCTTTCTTTCTCAACCGCTTTCGCCGCTTTCACCAACGAGCTCATCTGGCTTATCGCGATCTCATTTTTCTTCGCTCGCGGCTTCGTTAAAACGGGTCTCGGCGATAGGATCGCTACTTACTTCGTGAAGTGGCTAGGGAGAAGCACTCTTGGTTTGTCGTACGGTCTCGTGTTGTGTGAAACGTTTATGGGTTTGATCATGCCCTCTACTATGGCTAGAGCCGGTGGGGTTTTCTTGCCGGTGATCAAGTCTTTGTCTCTCTCCGCCGGGAGTAAACCTGGTGACTCGTCTTCGAGAAGGCTTGGTGCTTTTCTGATTCAGACACAACTGCAGGTAAAATCCAGTGCTGGGCACTCGGGTTTTCGGTTCGAGTTTCGGTTCGGGTTGGGCTTATTTGGGTTGGGTGTGTTTAGGAACAAGACATTTTTCGGTTTGGAGTTTTATTTTTTTCATTAAAAACGGAAGTGGAATCGAATTAGAAATAATTCAGGTTTGGTACGGGTTAAACTCCAAAAAATCTAGTGCTAGGCATTCGGTTTTTCGGTTCGGATTGGTTCAGGTTGTTCGGTTTTTGGGCTTATTTGGGTTGGATGTGTTTAGGAGCCAGACATTTTTCGGATCAGATCGAGTTTCTGTCTTTTCATTAAAAAACCGGACCGGAGTCGAATTAGAAATAATTCGAGTTTGGTTCGGGGTTAAAATCCAGAAATTCCGAACTAATAACTCGGAAAAAACCAAAAAAATCTTGTGCTAATTCCAGTAGATCGGTATTTTTTTTTACTTTATAAATTATATTTTTATATTAAAATAATAATAGTTTTATTATATTAAAAATATTCAGGTAAGTTCTCGGTTCTGTTTCGGGTTTTCAAACTAAAAAATTAGAACTATTCGGTTTTGTAATTTTTGGTCCTGTTGGTTTTGGATAATATACCTAGGACTAGTTAAATCTATGTCTCTCTCTCTTGATGACTTTTCGTGTACTCTGTGACAGTGTGCAGGGACTTCTGGTGCGCTTCTCCTAACATCAGCTGCACAAAACTTGCTATGTCTCAAACTAGCTAGAGAAGTTGGTGTGGTGCTCTCAAACCCATGGGTCTCTTGGTTTAAAGCCGCGAGCGTTCCCGCCTTTGCGTCTCTTCTTTGCACACCTCTCCTCATCTACAAGCTTTACCCTCCTGAGCTTAAACACACACCGGAAGCTCCTGCTGCTGCCGCAAAGAAGCTGGAACGGTTAGGTCCCATCACTAAAAACGAATGGATCATGCTCGGTGCAATGGCCTTCACCGTCTCTCTTTGGGTTTTCGGAGAAGCAATAGGAGTATCAAGTGTTGTCTCCGCGATGATTGGTCTATCAACGTTACTAGTATTGGGAGTTATAAACTGGAATGATTGTCTAAGCGACAAATCGGCTTGGGACTCGCTAACTTGGTTTGCGGTTTTGATCGGTATGGCTGGACAACTAACGAACCTTGGGGTCGTTGCTTGGATGTCGGATTGTGTGGCTAAACTGCTGCAGACACTCTCCTTGACTTGGCCTGCTTCGTTTGTTATCCTCCAGGCTTCTTATCTCCTGCTGCATTACGTGTTCGCAAGCCAAACGGCTCATGCAGGTGCTCTCTATCCAGCTTTCTTGGCCATGCAGATAGCTGCTGGTGTTCCCGGGGTTTTAGCGGCTCTTTGTTTGGCCTTTAATAACAATCTTTCTGGTGCGTTGGCTCATTATAGTAGTGGACCAGCTGCTTTATACTATGGAGGTTTGTTCTCTTTCTCTTGTCTCATTTTTTTCTTAGTCAATGAAAAATTTATGTAGTATTCCCTTATTATTTTGTTTTTTTTTGTTTGGATTCGCAGCTGGCTACGTAGATCTGAAAGACATGTTTAGGCTAGGGTTCGTGATGGCTCTATTACAAGCAGTCATTTGGGGATCTGTTGGATCTTTATGGTGGAAGTTCTTGGGTCTCTACTAGAAGAAGCCAGACTACATTGTACGGATATATCTTGTTGTTAATCCAAACTTAACTGAAGTTTAGCAATTCCAAAAAACCAAAAAACCAAAAAAAAAGAAGCAATTACATAAGGACATAACCAAACTGTAATTTTATATATTCGTCACAACTTCTTCATTCACATTTCTACTAAACCGAATAGACCAACACCCTGAACAATGAAGCTAGGCCAAAGATTCTATATATCTCGAGCGTTGCAGCTTCTACGTATCATCTCCTGAACAAAATTCAACGCAATAAATCTAAAATCAAGAATAAAGAGAACCAAACAAATATAGAATTTGTTCAGAAATTTTAAAACAACACTAAATATGTAGATTATTTACCGAAAAACACAATATTATCATAGGTGTTAAACACATAGATTTTGAAAAAAATTAAAAAAATATGAAAATATTATTTTAATCCATAGTTGCATCCTGCACAAACATATGATAAATATCAAAGAGGTTTGGAATCTTTGTTGTCTCCGTTTCTCTAAAGAATAACGATTTTATAGTGGTTAGTCCCCCAATTTAGGGAGTATTATAAAGTTTTACTAAATTAATTGATAAAAAAATTAAAACGATGCCCATGTACCATGAGATAGAGTTTAATATACATTAATACAAATATAAAGTGGGTTCAGAAATTTTAAAACAACACTAAAGATCATAGACTTCAATATATAGACAATTTACCGAAAAACTCAATATTTTCGTAGGGGTTAGCACATAGATTTTGAGAAAAATTCAAAAAATATGACAATATTGTTTTTATACATAGTTGCATCCTGCACAAACATATGATGAATTTCAAAGAGGTTTGAAACCTTTGTTGTCTCCATTTTTCTAGAGAATATCGATTTTACCGTGGTTAATCTACCAATTTAGGGAGTATTATGAAGTTTTACTAAATTAATTGATAAAAAAATAAAACAATGCCCATGTTCCATGAAATAGAGTTTAACATAAATTAATACAAATATAAAATGTGTTTAGAAATTTTAAAACCACACTAAAGATCATAAGCTTCAGTATATAGACCATTTACCGAAAACTCAATATTTTCGTAGGGTTTGTTAACACATAGATTTTGAGAAAAATTCAAAAAATTTGAAAATATTGTTTTAATTCATAGCTGCATCTTGCACACACATATGATGAATGTCAAAGAGGTTTGGAACCTTTGTTGTCTCCGTTTCTCTAAAGAATAGCGATTTTATTGTGGTTAATCTACAAGTTTAAGAAGTATTATGAAGTTATAGTAAATTAATTGATAAAAAATTAAAACAATGATCATGTACCATGAAATAGAGTTTAATATAAATTAATACAAATATAAAATGTGTTTAGAAAATTTAAAACAACACTAAAGATCATAGGCTTCAATATATAGACCATTTACCGAAAAACTCAATATTTTCGTAGGGATTAGCACATAGATTTTGAGAAATTTTTTAAAGATATGATAATATTGTTTTAATGCGTAGTTTCATCCTGCACAAACATATTATGAATGTCAAAGAGGTTTGGAACCTTTGTTGTCTCCGTTTCTGTAGAGAATAGCGATTTTATCGTAGTTAATCTATCAATTTAAGGAGTATTATGAAGTTTTACTAAATTAATTGATAAAAAATAAAAACGATACCCATGTTCCATGAAATAGAGTTTAATATACATTAATACAAATATAAAATATGTTTAAAAATTTAAAACAACACTAAAGATCATAAGCTTCAGTATATAACCATTTACCAAAAACTCAATATTTTTGTAGGGGTTGTTAACACATAGATTTTGAGAAAAATTCAAAAAATATAAAAATATTGTCTTAATTCATAGTTGCATCCTGCGCACACATATGATGAATGTCAAAGAGGTTTAGAACCTTTGTTGTCTCCGTTTCTCTGAAAAATAGCGTTTTTATTGTGGTTAATCTACAAGCTTAGGGAGTATTATGAAGTTTTACTAAATTAAATGATAAAAAATTAAAACAATGCTCATGCACCATGAAAGAGAGTTTAATATACATTAATACAAATATAAAATGTGTTTATAAATTTTAAAACAACAATAAAGATCATAGGCTTCAATATATAGACCATTTACCGAAAAACTCAATATTTTCGTAGGGGTTAACACATAGATTTTGAGAAATTTTTTAAAGATATGACAATATTTTTTTAATGCATAGTTTCATCCTGCACAAACATATTATGAATGTCAAAGAGGTTTGGAACCTTTGTTGTCTCTGTTTTTGTAGAGAATAGCGATTTTATCGTGGCTAATCTATCAATTTAGGGAGTATTATGAAGTTTTACTAAATTAATTGATAAAAAATTAAAACGATACCCATGTTCCATGAAATAGAGTTTAATATACATTAATACAAATATAAAATATGTTTAAAAATTTAAAACAACACTAAAGATCATAAGCTTCAGTATATAGACCATTTACCGAAAACTCAATATATTCGTAGGGATTAACACATAGATTTTGAGAAAAACTAAAAAAATATGAAAATATTGTCTTAATTTATAGTTGCATCCTGCGCACACATATGATGAATGTCAAAGAGGTTTGGAACCTTTGTTGCCTCTGTTTCTCTAAAAAATAGCGATTTTATTGTGGTCAATCTACAAGCTTAGGGAGTATTATGAAGTTTTACTAAATTAATTGATAAAAAATTAGATAAATGCTCATGCACCATGAAAGAGAGTTTAATATACATTAATACAAATATAAAATGTGTTTAGAAAATTTAAAACAACACTAAAGATCATAGGCTTCAATATATAGACCATTTATCGAAAAACTCAATATTTTTGTAGGGGTTAGCACATAGATTTTGAGAAAATTTCAAATAATATGACAATATTGTTTTAATGCATAGTTTCATCCTGCACAAACATATGATGAATGTCAAAGAGGTTTGGAACCTATGTTGTTTCCATTTCTGTAGAGAATAACGATTTTATCGTGGTTAATCTACCAATTTAGGGAGTATTATGAAGTTTTACTAAATTAATTGATAATAAATAAAAATGATGTCTATGTTCCATGAAATAGAATTTAATATACATTAATACAAATATAAAATATGTTTAGAAATTTAAAACAACATTAAAGATCATAAGCTTTAGTATATAGACCATTTACTGAAAACTCAATATTTTCGTAGGGGTTACACATAGATTTTGAGAAAAATTCAAAAAATATGAAAATATTGTTTTAATTCATAGTTGCATCCTGCACACATATATGATGAGTGTCAAAGAGGTTTGGAACCTTTGTTGTATCTGTTTCTCTAAAGAATAGCGATTTTATTGTGGTTAATCTACCGGTTTAGAGACTATTATGAAGTTTTACTAAATTTATTGATAAGAAATTAAAACAATGCTCATGTACCATGAAAGAGAGTTTAATATAAATTAATACAAATATAAAATGTATTTAGAAATTTTAAAACAACACTAAAGATCATAGGTTTCAATATATAGACCATTTACCGAAAAACTCAATATTTTCGTAAGGGTTAGCACATAGATTTTGATAAAATTTTTAAAATATGAAAATATTGTTTTTATGCATAGTTGCAACCTGTACAAACGTATGATGAATGTCAAAGAGGTTTGGAACATTTGTTCTCTCCGTTTGTGTAGAGAATAGCGATTCTATCGTGGTTAATCTACTAATTTAGGGAGTATTATGAAGTTTTACTAAATTAATTGATAAAAAATTAAAACGATGCCCATGTTCCATGAAATAGAGTTTAATATACATTAATACAAATGTAAAATATGTTAAAAAATTTAAAACAACACTAAAGATCATAAGCTTCAGTATATAGACCATTTACCAAAAACGCAATATTTTCGTAGGGATTAACACATAGATTTTGAGAAAAATTCAAAAAATATGACAATATTGTTTTAATTCATAGTTGCATCCTGCACCCACATATGATTAATGTCAAAGAGGTTTGGAATCTTTGTTGTCTCCGTTTCTCTAAAGAACAGTGATTTTATTGTGGTTAATCTAACCACTTAGGGAGTATTATAAAGTGTTACTAAATTAATTGATAAAAAATTAAAACAATGTTCATGTACCATGAAATAGAGTTTAATATACATTAATACAAATATAAAATGTGTTTAGAAAATTTAAAACAACACTAAAGATCATAGGCTTCAATATATATACCATTTATCGAAAAACTCAATATTTTCGTAGGGGTTAGCACATAGTTTTTGAGAAAATTTCAAATAATATGACAATATTGTTTTAATGCATAGTTTCATCCTGAACAAACATATGATGAATGTCAAAGAGTTTTGGAACCTTTGTTGTCCCCATTTCTGTAGAGCATAGCGATTTTATCTTGGCTAATCTACCAATTTAGGGAGTATGATGAAGTTTTACTAAATTAATTGATAAAAAATAAAAACGATGCCCATGTTCCATGAAATAGATTTTAATATACATTAATACAAATATAAAATATGTTTAGAAATTTAAAATAACATTAAAGATCATAAGCTTTAGTATATAGACCATTTACCGAAAACTCAATATTTTCGTAGGGGTTACACATAGATTTTGAGAAAAATTCAAAAAATATGAAAATATCGTTTTAATTCATAGTTGCATCCTGCACACATATATGATGAGTTTCAAAGAGGTTTGAAATCTTTGCTGTATCCGTTTCTCTAACGAATAGCGATTTTATTGTGGTTAATCTACCAGTTTAGGGACTATTATGAAATTTTACTAAATTAATTGATAAGAAATTAAAACAATGCTCAAGTACCATGAAAGAGAGTTAAATATAAATTAATACAAATATAAAATGTGTTTAGAAATTTTAAAACAACACTAAAGATCATAGGCTTCAATATATAGACCATTTACCGAAAAACTCAATATTTTCGTAAGGGTTAGCACATAGATTTTGATAAAAAATTTAAAAATATGAAAATATTGTTTTTATGTATAGTTGCAACCTGCACAAACATATGATGAATGTCAAAGAGATTTGGAACCTTTGTTCTCTCCGTTTGTGTAGAGAATAGCGATTCTATCGTGGTTAATCTAACAATTTAGGGAGTATTATGAAGTTTAATAAATTAATTGATAAAAAATTAAAAGGATGCTCATGTTCCATGAAATAGAGTTTAATATACATTAATACAAATGTAAAATATGTTAAAAAATTTAAAACAACACTAAAGATCATAAGCTTCAGTATATAGACCATTTACCGAAAAAGTCAATATTTTCGTAGGGGTTAACACATAGATTTTGAGAAAAATTCAAAAATATAAAAATATTATCTTAATTCATAGTTGCATCCTGCGCACACATATGATGAATTTCAAAGAGGTTTGGAACCTTTGTTGTCTCTGTTTCTCTAAAAAATAGCGATTTTATTGTGGTTAATCTACAAGCTTAGGGAGTATTATGAAGTTTTACTAAATTAATTGATAAAAAATTAAAACAATGATCATGCACCATGAAAGAAAGTTTAATATACATTAATACAAATATAAAATGTGTTTAGAAAATTTAAAACAACACTAAACATCATAGGCTTCAATATATAGACCATTTATTGAAAAACTCAATATTTTCGTAGGGGTTAGCACATAGATTTTAAGAAAATTTGAAAAAATATGACAATATTGTTTTAATGCATAGTTTCATCCTGCACAAACATATTATGAATGTCAAAGAGGTTTGGAACCTTTGTTGTCTCTGTTTCTGTAGAGAATAGCGATTTTATCGTGGTTAATCTATCAATTTAGGGAGTATTATGAAGTTTTACTAAATTAATTGATAAAAAATTAAAACGATACCCATGTTCCATGAAATAGAGTTTAATATACATTAATACAAATATAAAATATGTTTAAAAATTTAAAACAACACTAAAGATCATAAGCTTCAGTATATAGACCATTTACCGAAAACTCAATATTTTCGTAGGGGTTAACACATAGATTTTGAGAAAAATTCAAAAAATATGAAAATATTGTCTTAATTCATAGTTGCATCCTGCGCACACATATGATGAATGTCAAAGAGGTTTGGAACCTTTGTTGTCTCTGTTTCTCTAAAAAATAGCGATTTTATTGTGGTTAATCTACAAGCTTAGGGAGTATTATGAATTTTTAATAAATTAATTGATAAAAATTTTAAACAATGCTCATGCACCATGAAAGAGAGTTTAATATACATTAATACAAATATAAAATGTGTTTAGAAAATTTAAAACAACACTAAAGATCATAGGCTTCAATATATATACCATTATCGAAAAAGTCAATATTTTCGTAGGGGTTAGCACATAGATTTTGAGAAAATTTGAAACAATATGACAATATTGTTTTAATGCATAGTTTCATCCTGCACAAACATATTATGAATGTCAAAAAGGTTTGGAACCTTTATTGTCTACGTTTCTGTAGAGAATAGCGATTTTATCGTGGTTAATCTATCAATTTAGGGAGTATTATGAAGTTTTACTAAATTAATTGATAAGAAATTAAAACGATACCCATGTTCCATGAAATAGAGTTTAATATACATTAATACAAATATAAAATATGTTTAAAAATTTAAAACAACACTAAAGATCATAAGCTTCAGTATATAGACCATTTACCAAAAACTCAATATTTTCGTAGGGGTTAACACAAAGATTTTGAGAAAAATTCAAAAAATATGAAAATATTCTCTTAATTCATAGTTGCATCCTGCGCACACATATGATGAATGTCAAAGAGGTTTGGAACCTCTGTTGTCTCCGTTTCTCTAAAAAATAGCGATTTTATTGTGGTTAATCTACGAGCTTAGGGAGTATTATGAAGTTTTACTAAATTAATTGATAAAAAATTAAAACAATGCTCATGCACCATGAAAGAGAGTTTAATATACATTAATACAAATATAAAATGTGTTTAGAAAATTTAAAACAACACTAAACATCATAGGCTTCAATATATAGACCATTTATCGAAAAACTCATTATTTTCGTAGGGGTTAGCACATAAATTTTGAGAAAATTTCAAAAAAATGACAATATTATTTTAATGCATAGTTTCATCATGCACAAACATATTATGAATGTCAAAGAGGTTTGGAACCTTTGTTGTCTCCGTTTCTGTAGAGAATAGTGATTTTATCGTGGTTAATCTACCGGCTTAGGGAGTATTATGAAGTTTTACTAAATTAATTGATAAAAAATTAAAACAATGCTCATGTACCATGAAAGAGAGTTTAATATACATTAATACAAATATAAGATGTGTTTAGAAAATTTAAAACAACACTAAAGATCATAGGCTTCAATATATAGACCATTTATCGAAAAACTCAATATTTTCGTAGGGGTTAGCACATAGATTTTGAGAAATTTTCAAAAAATATGACAATATTGTTTTAATGCATAGGTGCATCCTGCACAAACATATGATGAATGTCAAAGAGGTTTGGAACCTTTGTTGTCCCCATTTCTGTAGAGAATAGCGATTTTATCGTGGTTAATCTACCAATTTAGGGAGTATTATGAAGTTTTACTAAATTAATTGATAAAAAATAAAAACGATACCCATGTTCCTTGAAATAGAGTTTAATATACATTAATACCACTATAAAATATGTTTAGAAATTTAAAATAACGTTAAAGATCATAAGCTTTAGTATATAGACCATTTACCGAAAACTCAATATTTTCGTAGCGGTTACACATAGATTTTGAGAAAAATTCAAAAAATATGACAATATTTTTTAATTCATAGTTGCATCCTGCACACATATATGATGAGTGTCAAAGAGGTTTGGAACCTTTCTTGTCTTCATTTCTCTAAGGAATAGCGATTTTATTGTGGTTAATCTACAAGCTTAAGGAGTATTATGAAGTTTTACTAAATTATTTGATACAAAATTAAAACAATGCTCATGCACCATGAATAATATACATTAATACAAATATAAAATGTGTTTAGAAATTTAAAACAACACTAAAGATCATAGGCTTCAATATATAGACCATTTATCGAAAAACTCAATATTTTCGTAGGGGTTAGCACATAGATTTTGAGAAATTTGAAAAAATAAGACAATATTGTTTTAATGCATAGTTTAATCCTGCACAAACATATTATGAATGTCAAAGAGGTTTGAAACCTTTGTTGTCTCCGTTTCTGTATAGAATAGCGATTTTATCGTGGTTAATCTATCAATTTAGGGAGTATTATGAAGTTTTACTAAATTAATTGATAAAAATTAAAAATTATACCCATGTTTCATGAAATAGAGTTTAATATACATTAATACAAATATTTTAAAAATATGAAAATATTGTCTTAATTCATAGTTGCATCCTGCCCACACATATGATGAATGTCAAAGAGTTTTGGAACGTTTGTTGTCTCCGTTTCTCAAAAAAATAGCGATTTTATTGTGGTTAATCTACAAGCTTAAAGAGTATTATGAAGTTTTACTAAATTAATTGATAAAAAATTAAAAAAATGCTCATGCACCATGAAAGAGAGTTTAATATACATTAATACAAATATAAAATGTGTTTAGAAATTTTAAAACAATACTAAATATCATAGGCTTCAATATATAGACCATTTACCGAAAAACTCAATATTTTCGTAAGGGTTAGCACATAGATTTTGATAAAAATTTTAAAAATATGAAAATATTGTTTTTATGCATAGATGCAACCTGCACACACATATGATGAATGTCAAAGAGGTTTGGAACCTTTGTTGTCTCCGTTTCTCTAAGGAATAGCGATTTTATTGTGGTTAATCTACCAATTTAGGGAGTATTATGAAGTTTTACTAAATTAATTGATAAAAAATTAAAATGATGCCCATGTTCCATGAAATAGAGTTTAATATACATTAATACAAATATAAAATATGTTTAGAAATATAAAACAACACTAAAGATCATAAGCTGCTGTATATAGACCATTTACCCAAAACTCAATATTTTCGTAGGGGTTAACACATAGTTGCATCCTGCACACACATATGATGAATGTCAAAGAGGTTTGGAACCTCTGTTGTCTCCGTTTCTCTAAAAAATAGCGATTTTATTGTGGTTAATCTACGAGCTTAGGGAGTATTATGAAGTTTTACTAAATTAATTGATAAAAAATTAAAACAATGCTAATGTACCATGAAAGAGAGTTTAATATAAATTAATACAATTATAAAATGTGTTTAGAAAATTTAAAACAACACTAAACATCATAGGCTTCAATATATAGACCATTTATCGAAAAACTCAATATTTTCGTAGGGGTTAGCACATAAATTTTGAGAAAATTTCAAAATATATGACAATATTATTTTAATGCATAGTTGCATCATGCACAAACATATGATGAATGTCAAAGAGGTTTGGAACCTTTGTTGTCTCCGTTTCTGTAGAGAATAGTGATTTTATCGTGGTTAATCTACCGGCTTAGGGAGTATTATGAAGTTTTACTAAATTAATTGATAAAAAATTAAAACAATGCTCATGTACCATGAAAGAGAGTTTAATATACATTAATACAAATATAAGATGTGTTTAGAAAATTTAAAACAACACTAAAGATTATAGGCTTCAATATATAGACCATTTATCGAAAAACTCAATATTTTTGTAGGGGTTAGCACATAGATTTTGAGAAATTTTCAAAAAATATGACAATATTGTTTTAATGCATAGGTGCATCCTGCACAAACATATGATGAATGTCAAAGAGGTTTGGAACCTTTGTTGTCCCCATTTCTGTAGAGAATAGCGATTTTATCGTGGTTAATCTACCAATTTAGGGAGTATTATGAAGTTTTACTAAATTAATTGATAAAAAATAAAAACGATGCCCATGTTCCTTGAAATAGAGTTTAATATACATTAATACCACTATAAAATATGTTTAGAAATTTAAAATAACGTTAAAGATCATAAGCTTTAGTATATAGACCATTTACCGAAAACTCAATATTTTCGTAGCGGTTACACATAGATTTTGGGAAAAATTCAAAAAATATGACAATATTTTTTTAATTCATAGTTGCATCCTGCACACATATATGATGAGTGTCAAAGAGGTTTGGAACCTTTCTTGTCTTCATTTCTCTAAGGAATAGCGATTTTATTGTGGTTAATCTACAAGCTTAAGGAGTATTATGAAGTTTTACTAAATTATTTGATACAAAATTAAAACAATGCTCATGCACCATGAATAATATACATTAATACAAATATAAAATGTGTTTAGAAAATTTAAAACAACACTAAAGATCATAGGCTTCAATATATAGACCATTTATCGAAAAACTCAATATTTTCGTAGGGGTTAGCACATAGATTTTGAGAAAATTTGAAAAAATAAGACAATATTGTTTTAATGCATAGTTTAATCCTGCACAAACATATTATGAATGTCAAAGAGGTTTGAAACCTTTGTTTTCTCCGTTTCTGTATAGAATAGCGATTTTATCGTGGTTAATCTATCAATTTAGGGAGTATTATGAAGTTTTACTAAATTAATTGATAAAAAATTAAAAATTATACCCATGTTTCATGAAATAGAGTTTAATATACATTAATACAAATATTTTAAAAATATGAAAATATTGTCTTAATTCATAGTTGCATCCTGCCCACACATATGATGAATGTCAAAGAGTTTTGGAACGTTTGTTGTCTCCGTTTCTCAAAAAAATAGCGATTTTATTGTGGTTAATCTACAAGCTTAAAGAGTATTATGAAGTTTTACTAAATTAATTGATAAAAAATTAAAAAAATGCTCATGCACCATGAAAGAGAGTTTAATATACATTAATACAAATATAAAATGTGTTTAGAAATTTTAAAACAATACTAAATATCATAGGCTTCAATATATAGACCATTTACCGAAAAACTCAATATTTTCGTAAGGGTTAGCACATAGATTTTGATAAAAATTTTAAAAATATGAAAATATTGTTTTTATGCATAGATGCAACCTGCACACACATATGATGAATGTCAAAGAGGTTTGGAACCTTTGTTGTCTCCGTTTCTCTAAAGAATAGCGATTTTATTGTGGTTAATCTACCAATTTAGGGAGTATTATGAAGTTTTACTAAATTAATTGATAAAAAATTAAAATGATGCCCATGTTCCATGAAATAGAGTTTAATATACATTAATACAAATATAAAATATGTTTAGAAATATAAAACAACACTAAAGATCATAAGCTGCTGTATATAGACCATTTACCCAAAACTCAATATTTTCGTAGGGGTTAACACATAGTTGCATCCTGCACACACATATGATGAATGTCAAAGAGGTTTGGAACCTCTGTTGTCTCCGTTTCTCTAAAAAATAGCGATTTTATTGTGGTTAATCTACGAGCTTAGGGAGTATTATGAAGTTTTACTAAATTAATTGATAAAAAATTAAAACAATGCTAATGTACCATGAAAGAGAGTTTAATATAAATTAATACAATTATAAAATGTGTTTAGAAAATTTAAAACAACACTAAACATCATAGGCTTCAATATATAGACCATTTATCGAAAAACTCAATATTTTCGTAGGGGTTAGCACATAAATTTTGAGAAAATTTCAAAATATATGACAATATTATTTTAATGCATAGTTGCATCATGCACAAACATATGATGAATGTCAAAGAGGTTTGGAACATTTGTTGTCTCCGTTTCTGTAGAGAATAGTGATTTTATCGTGGTTAATCTACCGGCTTAGGGAGTATTATGAAGTTTTACTAAATTAATTGATAAAAAATTAAAACAATGCTCATGTACCATGAAAGAGAGTTTAATATACATTAATACAAATATAAGATGTGTTTAGAAAATTTAAAACAACACTAAAGATTATAGGCTTCAATATATAGACCATTTATCGAAAAACTCAATATTTTTGTAGGGGTTAGCACATAGATTTTGAGAAATTTTCAAAAAATATGACAATATTGTTTTAATGCATAGGTGCATCCTGCACAAACATATGATGAATGTCAAAGAGGTTTGGAACCTTTGTTGTCCCCATTTCTGTAGAGAATAGCGATTTTATCGTGGTTAATCTACCAATTTAGGGAGTATTATGAAGTTTTACTAAATTAATTGATAAAAAATAAAAACGATGCCCATGTTCCTTGAAATAGAGTTTAATATACATTAATACCACTATAAAATATGTTTAGAAATTTAAAATAACGTTAAAGATCATAAGCTTTAGTATATAGACCATTTACCGAAAACTCAATATTTTCGTAGCGGTTACACATAGATTTTGAGAAAAATTCAAAAAATATGACAATATTTTTTTAATTCATAGTTGCATCCTGCACACATATATGATGAGTGTCAAAGAGGTTTGGAACCTTTCTTGTCTTCATTTCTCTAAGGAATAGCGATTTTATTGTGGTTAATCTACAAGCTTAAGGAGTATTATGAAGTTTTACTAAATTATTTGATACAAAATTAAAACAATGCTCATGCACCATGAATAATATACATTAATACAAATATAAAATGTGTTTAGAAAATTTAAAACAACACTAAAGATCATAGGCTTCAATATATAGACCATTTATCGAAAAACTCAATATTTTCGTAGGGGTTAGCACATAGATTTTGAGAAAATTTGAAAAAATAAGACAATATTGTTTTAATGCATAGTTTCATCCTGCACAAACATATTATGAATGTCAAAGAGGTTTGAAACCTTTGTTGTCTCCGTTTCTGTATAGAATAGCGATTTTATCGTGGTTAATCTATCAATTTAGGGAGTATTATGAAGTTTTACTAAATTAATTGATAAAAAATTAAAAATTATACCCATGTTTCATGAAATAGAGTTTAATATACATTAATACAAATATAAAATATGTTTAAAAATTTAAAACAACACTAAAGATCATAAGCTTCAGTATATAGACCATTTACCGAAAACTCAATATTTTCGTAAGGGTAACACATAGATTTTGAGAAAAATTTTAAAAATATGAAAATATTGTCTTAATTCATAGTTGCATCCTGCGCACAGATATGATGAATGTCAAAGAGTTTTGGAACGTTTGTTGTCTCCGTTTCTCAAAAAAATAGCGATTTTATTGTGGTTAATCTACAAGCTTAAAGAGTATTATGAAGTTTTACTAAATTAATTGATAAAAAATTAAAAAAATGCTCATGCACCATGAAAGAGAGTTTAATATACAATAATACAAATATAAAATGTGTTTAGAAATTTTAAAACAATACTAAATATCATAGGCTTCAATATATAGACCATTTACCGAAAAACTCAATATTTTCGTAAGGGTTAGCACATAGATTTTGATAAAAATTTTAAAAATATGAAAATATTGTTTTTATGCATAGTTGCAACCTGCACACACATATGATGAATGTCAAAGAGGTTTGGAAACTTTGTTGTCTCCATTTCTCTAAGGAATAGCGATTTTATTGTGGTTAATCTACCAATTTAGGGAGTATTATGAAGTTTTACTAAATTAATTGATAAAAAATTAAAATGATGCCCATGTTCCATGAAATAGAGTTTAATATACATTAATACAAATATAAAATATGTTTAGAAATATAAAACAACACTAAAGATCATAAGCTGCTGTATATAGACCATTTACCCAAAACTCAATATTTTCGTAGGGGTTAACAATTAGTTGCATCCTGCACACACATATTATGAATGTCAACGAGTTTTGGAACCTTTGTTGTCTCTGTTTCTCTAAAGAATAGCGATTTTATTGTGGTTAATCTACATGTTTAAGGAGTGTTATGAAGTTTTACTAAATTAATTGATAAAAAATTAAAACAATGCTAATGTACCATGAAAGAGAGTTTAATATAAATTAATACAATTATAAAATGTGTTTAGAAAATTTAAAACAACACTAAAGATCATAGGCTTCAATATATAGACCATTTATCGAAAAACTCAATATTTTCGTAGGGGTTAGCACATAAATTTTGAGAAAATTTCAAAAAATATGACAATATTATTTTAATGCATAGTTGCATCATGCACAAACATATGATGAATGTCAAAGAGGTTTGGAACCTTTGTTGTCTCCGTTTCTGTAGAGAATGGTTATTTTATCGTGGTTAATCTACCGGCTTAGGGAGTATTATGAAGTTTTACTAAATTAATTGATAAAAAATTAAAACAATGCTCATGTACCCTGAAAGAGAGTTTAATATACATTAATACAAATATAAGATGTGTTTAGAAAATTTAAAACAACACTAAAGATTATAGGCTTCAATATATAGACCATTTATCGAAAAACTCAATATTTTCGTAGGGTTTAACACATAGATTTTGAGAAATTTTCAAAAAATATGACAATATTGTTTTAATGCATATGTGCATCCTGCACAAACATATGATGAATGTCAAAGAGGTTTGGAACCTTTGTTGTCCCCATTTCTGTAGAGAATAGCGATTTTATCGTGGTCAATCTACCAATTTAGGAAGTATTATGAAGTTTTACTAAATTAATTGATAAAAAATAAAAACGATGCCCATGTTCCTTGAAATAGAGTTTAATATACATTAATACCACTATAAAATATGTTTAGAAATTTAAAATAACGTTAAAGATCATAAGCTTTAGTATATAGACCATTTACCGAAAACTCAATATTTTCGTAGCGGTTACACATAGATTTTGAGAAAAATTCAAAAAATATGACAATATTTTTTTAATTCATAGTTGCATCCTGCACACATATATGATGAGTGTCAAAGAGGTTTGGAACCTTTGTTGTCTCCATTTCTCTAAGGAATAGCGATTTTATTGTGGTTAATCTACAAGCTTAGGGAGTATTATGAAGTTTTACTAAATTATTTGATACAAAATTAAAACAATGCTCATGCACCATGAATAATATACATTAATACAAATATAAAATGTGTTTAGAAAATTTAAAACAACACTAAAGATCATAGGCTTCAATATATAGACCATTTATCGAAAAACTCAATATTTTCGTAGGGGTTAGCACATAGATTTTGAGAAAATTTGAAAAAATAAGACAATATTATTTTAATGCATAGTTTCATCCTGCACAAACATATTATGAATGTCAAAGAGGTTTGAAACCTTTGTTGTCTCCGTTTCTGTATAGAATAGCGATTTTATTGTGGTTAATCTACCAATTTAGGGAGTATTATGAAGTTTTACTAAATTAATTGATAAAAAATTAAAATGATGCCCATGTTCCATGAAATAGAGTTTAATATACATTAATACAAATATAAAATATGTTTAGAAATATAAAACAACACTAAAGATCATAAGCTGCTGTATATAGACCATTTACCCAAAACTCAATATTTTCGTAGGGGTTAACACATAGATTTTGAGAAAAATTTAAAAAATATGAAAATATTGTCTTAATTCATAGTTGCATCCTGCGCACAGATATGATGAATGTCAAAGAGTTTTGGAACGTTTGTTGTCTCCGTTTCTCAAAAAAATAGTGATTTTATTGTGGTTAATCTACAAGCTTAAAGAGTATTATGAAGTTTTACTAAATTAATTGATAAAAAATTAAAACAATGCTCATGCACCATGAAAGAGAGTTTAAGATACATTAATACAAATATAAAATGTGTTTAGAAATTTTAAAACAATACTAAATATCATAGGCTTCAATATATAGACCATTTACCGAAAAACTCAATATTTTCGTAAGGGTTAGCACATAGATTTTGATAAAAATTTTAAAAATATGAAAATATTGTTTTTATGCATAGTTGCAACCTGCACACACATATGATGAATGTCAAAGAGGTTTGGAACCTTTGTTGTCTCCGTTTCTCTAAGGAATAGTGATTTTATTGTGGTTAATCTACCAATTTAGGGAGTATTACGAAGTTTTACTAAATTAATTGATAAAAAATTAAAATGATGCCCATGTTCCATGAAATAGAGTATAATATACATTAATACAAATATAAAATATGTTTAGAAATATAAAACAACACTAAAGATCATAAGCTGCTGTATATAGACCATTTACCCAAAACTCAATATTTTCGTAGGGGTTAACACATAGTTGCATCCTGCACACACATATTATGAATGTCAAAGAGTTTTGGAACCTTTGTTGTCTCCGTTTCTCAAAAAATTAGCGATTTTATTGTGGTTAATCTACAAGCTTAAAGAGTATTATGAAGTTTTACTAAATTAATTGATAAAAAATTAAAACAATGCTCATGCACCATGAAAGAGAGTTTAAGATACATTAATACAAATATAAAATGTGTTTAGAAATTTTAAAACAACACTAAAGATCATAGGCTTCAATATATAGACCATTTTCCGAAAAACTCAATATTTTCGTAGGAGTTAGCACATAGATTTTGATAAAAAATTTAAAAATATGAAAATATTGTTTTAATGCATAGTTGCATCCTGCACAAACATATGATGAATGTCAAAGAGGTTTGTAACCTTTGTTGTCTCCGTTTCTCTAAGGAATAGCGATTTTATTGTGGTTAATCTACCAATTTAGGGAGTATTATGAAGTTTTACTAAATTAATTGATAAAAAATTAAAACAATGCTCATGTACCATGAAAGAGAGTTTAATATACATTAATAAAAATATAAAATATGTTTAAAAATTTTAAAACAACACTAAAAATCATAAGCTTCAGTATATAAACCATTTACCGAAAATTTAATATTTTTGTAGGGGTTAACACATAGATTTTGAGAAAAATTCAAAAAATATGACAATATTGTTTTAATTCATAGTTGCATCCTGCACACACATATTATGAATGTAAAAGAGGTTTGGAACTTTTATTGTCTCTGTTTCTCTAAGGAATAGCGATTTTATCGTGGTTAATCTATCGATTTGGGGAGTATTATGACGTTTTACTAAATTAATTGATAAGAAATTAAAATGATGCCCATTTTCCATGAAATAGAGGTTAATAGACATTAATAGAAATATAAAATGTGTTTAGAAATTTTAAAACAACACTAAAGATCATACGCTTCAGTATATAAACCATTTACCGAAAATTTAATATTTTCGTAGGGGTTAGCACATAGATTTGGATAAAATTTTTAAAAATATGAAAATATTGTTTTAATGCATAGTTGCATCCTGCACAAACATATGATGAATGTCAAAGAGGTTTGAAACCTTTATTGTCTTCGTTTCTGTAGAAAATAGCAATTCTATCGTGGTTAATCTACCAATTTAGGGAGTATTATGAAGTTTTACTAAATTAATTGATAAAAAATTAAAACGATGCCCATGTTCCATGAAATAGAGTTTAATATACATTAATACAAATATAAAATATGTTTAGAAATTTATAACAACACGAAAGATCATAAGCCTCAGTATATAGATCATTTACCGAAAACTCAATATTTTCGCAGGAGTTAGCACATAGATTTTGAGAAAAATTCAAAAATATGACAATATTGTTTTAATGCATAGTTGCATCCTGCACAAACATATGATGAATGTCAAAGAGGTTTGGAACCTTTGTTCTCTCCGTTTCTCTAGAGAATATCGATTTTATTGTAGTTAATCTACCGATTTAGGAAGTATTATGACGTAATACTAAATTAATTGATAAAATATTAAAACGATGCCCATTTTCCATGAAATAGAGTTTAATAGACATTAATAGAAATATAAAATGTGTTTAGAAATTTTAAAACAACACTAAAGATCATAAGCTTCAGTATATAAACCATTTACCGAAAATTTAATATTTTTGTAGGGGTTAACACATAGATTTTGAGAAAAATTCAAAAAAGATGACAATATTGTTTTAATTCATAGTTACATTCTGCACACACATATTATGAATGTCAAAGAGGTTTGGAACCTTTATTGTCTCCGTTTCTCTAAGGAATAGTGATTTTATTGTGGTTAATCTACCGGTTTAGGGAGTATTAAGAAGTTTTACTAAATTAATTGATAAAAAATTAAAACAATGCTCATGTACCATGAAAGAGAGTTTAATATAAAGTAATACAAATATAAAATTTGTTTAGAAATTTAAAACAACACTAAAAATCATAAGCTTCAATATATATACCATTTACCCAAAACTCAATATTTTCGTAGGGATTACACATAGATTTTGAGAAAAATTCAAAAAATATGAAAATATTGTTTTAATTCATAGTTGCATCCTGCACACATATATGATGAATTTCAAAGAGGTTTAGAACCTTTGTTGTCTCCGTTTCTCTAAAGAATAGCGATTTTATTGTGGTTAATCTACATGTTTAAGGAGTGTTATGAAGTTTTACTAAATTAATTGATAAAAAAATTAAAACAATGCTCATGTACCATGAAAGAGAGTTTAATATAAATTAATACAAATATAAAATGTGTTTAGAAATTTTAAAACAACACTAAAGATCATAAGCTTCAATATATGGACGATTTTCTGAAAAACTCAATATTTTCGTAGGGGTTAGTTAACATACAGATTTTGAGAAAAATTCAAAAAATATGAGAATATTGTTTTAATGCATAGTTGTATCATGTACTAACATATGATGAAGGTCAAAGAGGATTGGAACATTTGTTGTCTCCGTTTCTCTAGAGAATAGCGATTTTATAGTGGTTAGTCCACCAATTTAGGGAGTATTATGAAGTTTTACTAAACTAATTGATCAAAAATTAAAATGATGTCCATGTACGATGAAAGTGAATTTAGTGTACATTAACACAAATGTAGAATATGTTTAGAAATTTTAAAACAACACTAAAGATCATAGGCTTCAATATATAGAGTTTACTACGCACACATCATCTAAAACATTAATATACTAGATTGAATGTAACACAATATAGAGAAGCCGTTGTATTAAGGAAATGCATGAAGAGAATAAAATGTTGTTAACAAACCTAGAATCTATCAGTGATCATACTACTAGTGAGTTTATCCGATCTGAGCAAGAGAGAATTATAAAGAAAAGAACTCAAGAACAACAACAACTTTCGAATGCACCAACCTTTTATGGCCAATATTTTAGTGATATTGGAGGTTCGGGATCAAGTTTACCGGATTATTAGTATAATTGTAATATTTATTTTGCTTATGTAATTTTATTTTATGCATTTTTACCTTGTTGTATTTTGTATCAACTTGTTGATGTAATATTGTCTTGCATAATATTATTAAAAGATTATGCTTTGTTTTTTATTTAAACATTTATATATTTATTTTTAAAAAGTTAAATTTATAAAAACATATATAATATATAAAATATATAAAACTGTATGGACTAAAATGATAAACAAGAAAATTATAAAAACTTTTTAAAAACGTATAAGTACAGGGATTAAAAAAATATGGAACTTCAAATATAAGGTTTTGTACAGTAAAACCTCAAATATAAGGTTTCACTTTACAAACCTTATAATTTGAGGTTTTGAAGTTTCTCTTGAAATACATAAAATTTTATTTTAAGGCTGCTATTGGAGATGGTCTAATATTAAAAGTTACGAAGTTGTCTTTTGCCATACAGAACGGAAGTAATGGAGGACTTCACCAAACCCTTTTATCAAAAAAAAAAACTTCACCGAACCCACTGACCATGGTCAGGAAATACCAAATTACTAAATTACTAACCTAATCGGAAACTGTTTAAGCCGATATAAGAGGTTTTACTCCTCAACACAATGCTATATAAGAGGTTTTACTCCTAAACCTACTGACCATCGTGTTTGAGGTTTAGCATCCTAAACAATGTTTTCCTCGTTTTCTGATCATTTCCTTCCCTATTTTTTTTCTGATAATTTCTTTTTCCTTTATAACATATATAATTATGTTCTTTTTTTTTGTCATCATATAATTATGTTCTTATATCATTTTTAAAAACTTCTCAATTTCTCCGTATCCTAAAACTACATACAATATAAATAATTTTGTTCCACAGAACCGCTGACACAATGAATTCTGGTGTTATTACAGACCTTATCTTTGTTAACTTAGGTTTAATCATAGTCATACAAATAATGAGGGATCTGTAATAGCAAACACAATTACTTGGAAGTATTTTTAGCACACTATGGCTGACATGAAAAAAAAGTAGGAAGAAACGAGTATTTTATTAAGTAATCGATTTGGTCTCTTTGGCCCCAACATCACCGAGAGCAACTTATATTTTATACTCATCTTTCTTTGTAGTGTTATCTACTTTTATCATCGAATTTAATATAAACAATAAAATTATGATTATCTTATACTACCCACTAATATAAAAGCTAGATTCCTTTAAATGTATAAAATTTGTATTATAAGCTTCAATCATTATAGTTCATTATGTTAAATAAGTGCATTAACTTTTATAAAAAGCAGTAGAAACAAAATCATTTTATTTTATACTATTCATATATCTTCACATTCAAGAAACATAATTTACACGTCATAACAAAACGACAAAAGCAAAGACTCTTATCCACAGTCCAAACCCGAAAGCATATAGTATTATACAAGCGCGAGTTACAACTTGTTTTGACTATAGATGCCATCTAGATCTCCTCATTCCTTCAAGAACATGACACGTGTCATACTCACATCCCTTGGATCAAACCAGAGTCTTGCACGTCGACGTCTGTGGATCCCACATCGCCGGCAAGAGATATTTCCTCCCGGCGAGTCCACGAGCGTTGTAGCTAGACCCGGTCGTTTTGTCAACGAGCACTAGACCCGCGTAACCCGGGTAAGAACCCGACCCGAACATGCCGGTACAAGCGGAGACAGCTTCAAGTGGAGCAGTTGGTGGGCCCTGGAAATAACCGTTCTTAAACGGATTCGTGACGGTGTTAGCTAGCAGCGTAGCCAGGTTTATAATCATCCCGTCGACTCCAACGTCACCGTTAGGCGCAACTAACGGCGGCCCTTGTGGGCCGTAAATGGGCTGGTGAAACGGCCACGCGCAGTATCCGGGGCACATCGTCTCAGCGTTTCCGACCCAGACGTAAGCCTCGCCGTTAGCCGCGCGGCGCGAAGTGGAGACGGACGATCCGTGGGACCCGCATCGATTCATACAGAAGCCCTCGACGGAAACGTCTTTCGCCGTTAAAACGACGGTTATAGAACGGAGACCGCCGTTAAGTTTGGTGGATAGAGCACGGAGGTTAGGATTCTTGAGAGATTTTCCGAGGGGGTAGTTCTCGAGGAGGAGCTGTTTCCCGATGACGAGAGTCGAAGCTCCGCCTTTGTATTTCTCCGTCGTCTTCCACCACGACGCGACGGAGGGAGCGGCGGAGGTTGTGGCTTCTTTGGAGTTGAGCGAGCGGATGAAGTCGACGATCACTGACCGTTGGGTGGGTGTGAACTTCCCATACCAAACGAGATTGACGTTGATGTTTCCTTTCAAGAGTGCGCCGTTGTGGTATTTCAGAACAAGCGGCTGCTCCTTGACCAACGCGGCGGAGGAGATCCCGGCGAGGGCGGTGAGGACGGTGAGGAAAAAGGCAAAACGGTAATTATAAGCCATTTGAGAAGTTGGTTATTGTAAGAGTTAGAAGTTAGAACAGAGGTTTTGTTTGAGGTTTATAGAATGAAGTGTGATACGGAGGTATTTATACCAATGTAGACGAGTGAGACAGCTGTTGTAGCATAGGTGTTACTGTCCGAAAATGCCACGTGGAATGGTTTGAATGGATGCTAAGAGCAACATTATTGGTGGGATGAAGAGAGAGAGAGAGAGTCCCTTGTTATGTTTTTTTTTTTTTTTTTTTTTTTTTTGGTCACAAAAGAGTAAGGGACATCCCTTAAATAAGGGCTTTTCCCTTCTCTTTCTTCCTCGGTCCCCACCCCCTTCCCTTAAGGGATGCCTTAAGGGACTCCTAATAATGTTGCTCTAAGGGTCTTTGACACCCTGGAAGGTGCTCAAATGTGACGTGGTAGTCTCCATAACGTGTATTAAATTTAAGTGATGCTTAGCCGATAATTTTGTTATTAGTCTGTTATTTTATAGAAGTTTTAAACTTAAATCTTACGCCATGCGGAGAGACATGCTCGTCCATGCGCATTTGCGTAAAGTTTTAATGAATATAGACAATGTAATACAATTACATATATAAATATATATATATATATACATATATGAATCTTGAAAAATAAATTAAATTGGATAGGTACATTTCATAGTTTTTAATTTTCTATGTTCGAGCTGTCATAGACTCAAAAGTCATAGCTATTAAAACTTTTTTTGAAGTTTATGAATACAAACCGAGTATAGTTTAAATGCAAAAGCCCATTCTAAATTCAAATGCAAGGAACTTAGTATAAAATACAGCTAGCTCAAAAACTAGTATTAAAAGGTGGGCTATAAATTACATCAACTAGTTGTTTTAAAAAGTGGATGTAGCTTATCTGATTTTGATACATACATTCATTCAACTTGTATATAGTCAAAAACCAGAGTTTAGATCATGAACTCCTCTGTTCAAAAATAAAAAGATCATGAACTCCTTGTATAAATCAATAGAATTCTGTTGACGAAAAAAAGGTATAAGAAATGGATAAAAACTAAAACTTCTATTTTAAAAATTGTAAAAAAAATTATATATCATTCTGTTATTTAACCAGCATCAGTCTCGTCCACCCTTACCTTTCTATATAATAGTGTTAAGACAGATGAATTAAAATGAACGAATTTGTAAATTATTCACTGGTTTTTCTTTAAGAAAATCATATGCCAACAATTTCTTATGGATCAGCAGCCAACAACTAAGTTTAATATCACTATTAAAAGCTTTAGCTATTTTTCAGTATAATGACATCATGGGTCATGGTTTGTATTGGGTTCCGAAATTTCAAAGGCTAAAGAAAGAATGGCCGCTTCGTTAAAATGGAAATATTATAAACATGATAATTTGAATCTCAATCTGAAATTCTGTCAAGAAAAGTTTAAAGAAAATTCAGCTTAAAGTATAGGTTCCATCGACTTGACCCAAAAGGCTTTAAACGATCTTATACGCAGCAAATACATAGACACCATACTTGTTTGGCTGTACTAGAAGAAGAAGTCATTACGCGGTTTCGAAGCCTATCAATAATCAAAAAGATTTTTTTTTTTTTTTGAAACACAACAAAAGATTAAATCAACTTTTATTAAACAAATGAATATTAGTTCTGTATCTATTTAGGGGAGGTTCCTTTAGTTAAAGGGCGCCACTGATTCAAGAAAGTGACAAGGGATCTGATACCGTGTGGTGATCGTTTTACTTGGGGAGGTCCCTCCACACGGCTCTACCTTTGGTTTCTGCGGGGACCCACACGAGCCATACGTATTTACCTACGCACAGTGTATAAATACTATACATTTGTACAATTATATAGACTTATAATAGTTTACGTGTACAAGAAAAATACGGTGCACTTGAGTAAATTAGTCGTGTAGCTGGGGAAAGAAGATATTAGATACGCCTTCACGATGAGTACTGAACCACACCTTTATTACAGTCCATTATTGGCCTTTTACATCATTTTCTTTGGCGTTATCTACTTGTCAGTACTCGAGAGTAACCCAGGGTTAATATGATTCGAGGCAATCCACTTATTAGATCTGCTGAGTGCTACCTCAACGATTTATTTTGACACGTTTAAAAT